>NC_028359.1:20653240-20655132 GCF_000741045.1 Vigna radiata var. radiata | reverse complement strand
ATGCCTTCTTGATGATATAGAAGTTGCAAGAAAAGTTTTCTCTGTCAAAGTCACCGTTTCTATGTCTTTCCTGAGAACGATACGTTCTCTCTTTTACCGCAACTTTACTGTTGCACTTCCATGTTAAATAATAAAGGTGTACTATTATAGTGTGCATTTAATGGAAATTATTATGTGAATTAAAAGTTTCATAATTTTGAAAGCTTTTAATTTGTAAAGTGTATTTATTGCCTGATATAATTTTGTTTTATGAATTATATGTATTTGAAAGAAGGAAATTCAATTAAGTTGAATTTCGAAGAGTAATTAGTCATTGATGTAAGGATGTTATGGATTACCCAAAGGTGAACCATTGTTTATAATTGATGACATTAAAGTGAGACATTTCATGTACTTAGTATATGTTTGTATATCCAAAGATAGCATACATATAGACTTAAGTATGATTGATTGTTATTAAAGTATATATATGCAATTTGTCAGTTTAAGAATCACCCAAAGGTGAACTTAAATGAATGACTTTATTGACTACCTATCAGTTTAAGTGTCACCCAAAGGTGAACTTGAATGTATGATTGATGTAGTAATTTGTTTGAATCCTTAAATTTTAATCAAAGCATTAATGTATGAGCTTGTGTATTATTTCCAGCTTACATGAATTTAGCAGGTTTGAGCAACAATGTCATCAAGTTTAATGGGCTAAATTATGCCGATTGGTCAGAACAAATCCAGTTCCAACTGGGTGTTCTAGACTTGGATATGGCTATTATGATGGATGAAATGCCCGCAGCCATTACAGAGACCAGTACAAATGATGAGAAGTCTCTTTATGAGGCTTGGCATAGGTCTAACAGGCTGTCATTAAACTTGATGCGCATGTCTATGGCAGAAAACGTAAAGCCTTCCATGCCCAAAACAGAAAGCGCAAAGGAATTCATGAGAATGATCAAGGAGTACTCACAATCAGACATAACTGACAAGTCTATTGTGGGAACCCTTATGAGTGAGCTGACTACCAAGAAGTTTGATTGGTCACAACCCATACATGAACATGTAACAGGAATGGCTAATATAGCAGCTAGATTGAAGTCAATGGGAATGGAGGTGAATGAGTCCTTTCTAGTACAGTTCATCATGAACTCTCTTCCTCCTGAGTTTGGCCAGTTCCAAGTGAATTACAACACTATTAAGGATAAGTGGAACTTTCAAGAAATCAAAGCCATGTTGGTTCAAGAGGAATGGAGATTAAAGAAAATGAGAGACCATTCTGTCCATCTCACAACTCATGAAGGCACTAGCTTCAGTAAAGTCAAACCAGGAAAGAAGAACAAGAAGGACAAAGCCCCAATGAAAGTGAATAAGGGCGGTATTCAGAAGGACCAGAAATGTTTCTTTTGTAAGAAAGTAGGTCACTTCAAGAAAGATTGTCCGAAAAGGAAATCTTGGTTCGAAAAGAAAGGTACTTTTTATGTTTTTGTAAGTTTTGAAGCAAATATAGTTGAAGTACCTAATAATACCTGGTGGTTGGACCCTGTAAGCTATTTTTTTATTTATTGTTGCATTAAAGATACTGCACGTTTGTGATTTGATTCAATTGCGGAATTCCATTATGGAAGCAACTTTATTGTTGCAGTGCAGAATTCTATTTTGGAAGCAATTTACTGTTGTGACTTGTAAGAGTTAAATTCTCATGCAAAAGTTTTTTTTTAATTTGGGTACTGCTGCACAAAATTTCCATTTGACTTAAAGCAATTTTATTATTGGATAGTTTCAATTCACTGCAACGTGAATTTCAACCTGGCTCTGATACCACTTGTAAGCAATTATTTGATTTTCAATTAAATGAAACAACACAGGATCTTGAATTTACATGATACTCACAATACCCACAT
>NC_028359.1:20651185-20653095 GCF_000741045.1 Vigna radiata var. radiata | reverse complement strand
CAATAACTTTAATACCTTATATTCTAATAATCATCACATTAGAATCTTTACATCAAAGTTATACTTTACATTACATGAACCAATGTTAATTATTAATATAATTTAACACGGTGGAGAGCTGAGTAGCTTGGTGGAGAGTCTAGATTGTCTGGATAGTCTAGATATATAGTTTGGTGGAGCGAGTGGACAACATAAAAGGAACTTGGACTATTAATATGAACCTAGGTAAGAATAGGTTAGATACTGATGAGATAACAAAGAGCCCAAGAACAAGTTAGCCACTGAAAATTCAAAGAACAAGTCGACCGTAGTGAGAGTGAAGTACAAGTCAGCAAAAAGGAAGAATAAGTGGATCAAAGGGAAGAGCAAGTCATCTACGAAGATAGTGAAGAGCCCAACTATTATTGAAAGGAGTAAGCACAATGTGCACTGAACGTGGCAAAACGGATGAAGAGTAAAATAATCGAGATGAAGAAGCATTTAAGTTTATGGAAGAGTTTTGTTAGGTAAACTTAAATAGGTTGTTTTGTGGTAGTTAATTTGTATTGGAGTTTTATCAGTTTTAGTGTATAAGGGTCAGAAGTTTATATTGTATTGGTTAATAGGTAATAATTGTATCTTGATAGCATAGTTTAAGGGTTGGAGATGAAAAACTAAAATGAAGTCTATAAATTGTAGTGTTTTTGTTTCCAGGAAATACATTGGAAGTGAGTAAGTTTCTTCACATAAAGGTTTATTTTGCTAACAAAAACACGTTTTCTTCCTTTATTAAGCACATCAGTAATCACGCCAATAGAGAAGACATGGAATGTTAGTGAGTTTTATTTTCCTTCTTGTATTTAAGCATGGATCTTAATATAATAAATGATAACATTACAAGTTTATTTTGAAAGATTGAAAGGAAAGGAAAGTTCAGACATAAAAGGTTGATAAAGCATTGAGGCTAACTAGAATTTTAATACTAGTTTAGACTATCAAATTTTTGTTAGTCAGTTTTTCTCATGCCATAGTAAAACCAATTTAAAGGTTATAAACAAATTTACATTGTTCCACTCTCTAAACATAGTTCTTTTAAAAATATTCAAGTTGCAGGGAATCAGGAGACTCAAAGAAGGAACTGATAGAGACATGACTACAACTATCAATAAATAGAGGGCTTTTTCTTTGTGTAGAAGTGCATTGTTCATGAATAAAGTTTTCCTATATACCTATAGGAAACGTGAATGGTTCTCAAGACATAAAGTTGTTTGTGAATAAGTGTTGCTCTTGTATTCATACAGGAGATGCGTGTTGCTTTAGGAGGTTTGAATTGTTTTAAATTAAGTTCTTGAAGGGTTTTTCATGAATAAATTTGACATGAGTTTATTTTTAGAGAAAGATGCTCCATGGATAAGTTGGAAATTGAGCACTGCATCTCTAGACATGTCATTTGTCGTTTCTCTGCTTATGCTGAGACGTATTTGTGTGCATGTACTATGGTTTTTAAGTTGTAAAATGAGAGTTATCATAATCTCTTATATGTCATTAGTACTAAGTATCCTTAATCTCTCCCATGAACTAAACTCTATATGTATTCTATATGAGCTTCTAACATATGTTAATGTTCTTTGATAAGACAACATTAACAAACAATAACTGATTCTGTTTTTATCGGTTACCTTTCTTTCTATGTATAGGTTATGACTGTGTTTCATAATTGACAATAATCAGATTTACAGTTTTCCTTCTTCTCTCTCGATCCTCTCTATCTTACATGGTATCAGAGCTTATTGGAATTTTGTGACTCAAACAGCATTTGGTTGAAAGAATCAAAACTGTTAAATAAAAATATATTCATATTCTATTTTTTAGGAGGATTTTAAGCATTATTTAAATTAATTAGTTTAGCATATATTTTTTAAAAGTCAGTT
>NC_028359.1:20628432-20649220 GCF_000741045.1 Vigna radiata var. radiata | reverse complement strand
TGTTAAATAAAAATATATTCATATTCTATTTTTTAGGAGGATTTTAAGCATTATTTAAATTAATTAGTTTAGCATATATTTTTTAAAAGTCAGTTACAAATTATGTAGTATAAATATTTATGCTTATGTTCAATAAAATATATCAGTTTCCCTTTTATTCTTTTGCCTCTTATACGTTAAAACCAACAAAGCTGAAGGCAGAAGAAGAATTTTCAGAGATCATGTATTCAACTCTATATGTAAGTAAGATAAAGAGCAACTTACGCTCTTAAATTCTATTTTTCACTTTTATACATCACATTTTTGTATGATTTGTATCTTCCATACTATCTTCTGACTGATTTTCTTACATAGTAAAAATGATATTTTATATTTTAACTAATTTTGAAAACTTTGTATTCATAGAAAAAAGTGATTTTTTTTTCAAATTTCTGTGCAAAATATTTTTGACGAATTCTGAAAAATATTTCGTAGATAGTTTTTACAAAATTTCTGCAAAATATAATTCGCAATAAATATTTGGTTTAATAGGTTCGGATGTCCCTATATTTGAGAGTTTGTTTCAATTGGGTCCTCCAATTTTTGAAGTGATCAATTAGGTCCCTAATTTTGTCAATTTGAATCAATAAAAGTCTTTCCGTTAAATGCAGTTAACACCGTGAAGTTTTTGAACATGTGGCACACTGACGCTTCCAGGTGGTACCGTTTCACGTGCATAGGTGGATTATAAAAGGGTGAAATCCCTAAATTAAAGGTGTATTTAAGAGATTTCACCCTTTTATAATCCACCTATGCACTTGAAACGATGCCACCTAGAAGCGTCAGCGTGCCACATGTTCAAAAACTTCACGTTACCTGCATTTAACAGGAAGACTTTTATTGATTCAAATTGACAAAATTAGGGACCTAATTGATCACTTCAAAAATTGGAGGACCCAATTGAAACAAACCTCCAATTATAGGGACCTCCGAAACTATTAAACCTAAATATTTCTAATTTCTTGTAAATTTATTTCGTTCGAAAAGTTAAGTTAAAGCAATTTTAAACTATTAGCTACGAAAACATTATGATAACTTAAATAACAGATATTATTTTATTAAATTAAATATAGCTCAATATTTTTCATATTAAGTAAATATTAACTAAACTAAATGTAATTTTATAACGCAAAAGTATTTGTCAAATTCCATTTGTTCGCTTTTTTTTCTAATAAAATTATTATTGTAATCATAAAAGTAAATTTAAATAATTTTTATAATTTTATTGTATGTAATGTTTATTTTTTTTAGATAATTCTTTCATCATAATAGTTATTTTAGTTAAAAAATAGTTAAATTTAAAAAAATTATAAAAAAATGGTTAAATTTAGAAAAGAAGTTATGAAAAAGTAAAATTGGTAAAATAATTATATTGATTTGAAAAATACTTAAAGAGTAAAGTTAGAGACAAATATGTACACCAAAGAGAAATCCTTTTTATATAATATTATATATAGTGTAGATACTTTTTTATTTTAAAATTTATATACTATTATCTTATATTATCGTTTTTAAGACTTAGACTCATTATATATTATATTATTGATCATACTTAAAATATAAAAAGTTAAAAAGACGCAATTGAAAACTAACCTTTCGGCTACCACAACAAACACCAAAAATCACCCACTTTGGCAATCACCACAAACCACCCTTCACCGCGGAACACACAGTACCTGCAACACACAACAAAAGACTTTAAAAAATAATGGATAGAGCATGAGAATCGATTCCATGCAAAGCAGAATTGATTCACCCAACAACATCAACGCACCCACATTGGTTTTATTGGATTTTAAAGTACAAGAGACAAAAGAATAAAAAAGAAAATGATATTTTTTATTGAACATAAGAAAAAAATATTTATATTACATAATTTATAATTAACTTTAAGAAATATCTCCTAAACTAATTAATTAAATAATGCATAAAATCTTCTTAAAAAATAAGATAAAAATATATTTTTATTTAATTTTGACTTTTTCAATCACATGTTTTTGGAGTCACAATTCTAATAGGTTCTCTCATGAAGATCCAAGTCATAAAATTAGAGAACCAGCCACAGATTCCAAGGCAAAAGAGAATCAGTTCTAGCATTTACCTTATCGGGCAAAATCGATTCCCTCACATGAAATTTATTCCCTCCCACCAATGTCATGCAACTTGTATCCTTAACCCTCATCTTCCATCCCACCTCCATTCTCACCTCAAACATGGGTAAACTCTCCAAACAACACATTCCAATAGCTGAGGCATGGTCATTACATCACCACACCTCACAACAACACAAGTAGTCCACACTATCACAAATAAATGCTGTCCACCAACTCATTCAAAACTCACTTGTGTCTCGTCAATATTTGTCAGGAATCTTCATTGTTCATGGAGGAATCTCACCATACTAATCCTTGCCTTACTACTTTTTGATACCATGTAAAGGAAAATCTTCATGTACATAATGGAAAGAAAACCAAAAAGTTAGGGTTTAAAATTGTTCTAAAATTGACAAGTGTATCAAATCGTATAAGTAATAAAATGAATAAGTCTAGATATTATTTTTTACATAGACTTATGTTGTTCAGAAAAATTATGTTTATTCACTAATTAAGGCTAAAATAACTTTGAAGTAATAAAAAGTATTGATTTTTAGTTATAAAAATAATTTTAAAATTATAGAAAACAATTAGATTGATTTAATGAAATATATGGTACAGACTTCACCGGATTAGATTTCATGCATTAAATCAATATGAAGAACACTAAACAATATACTTTCAATTATTACTCTAGCATACTAATTAACAAGTCCTAATGTCTTAGAGACAAGTCTAAACTTATTAATAAGAACCCTAATGTATTAGACATTTTTCTTATTATAAAATTTTGCATTAAGGGTTAAATGGATGTTATGAATGATTAATTATGTGCCTAAATGTTAAATCAATTAGTTGTTTTATTGAGGTCATATATGGAAGATGGGCCTAAACTTTCTCTTTCTTGAGTCATCATGGAGCTTCGAGTAAAGTAGGAATAATTTTGGCCTTGTACTTTTGGCCAAGTAATCTAGGATTTATTTGAGTTTTGTATTATGAGTCAAGTAGTGTAGGATTTAATTTAGGTCTTATATTTTGGACCAAGTAGTATAGGGCTTTTAGACCACTTGGGTCAACAAAGGTCAAGTCCCAATGTTAACCTAAAATGGATGTCCATGAGATTAGGTTGATCATGTGGTCAGAGTTTTAACCTAGCTTGGTGAACAAGAGTGTGGTACCTTCCATGTGAGAGTGGTGATGTTCATGCTCATATTGGAGAGGTTTTCTCATAGTTAGTGGCCACATGTCACTCTAGGAATGGGAAGGATTATCCATAGGTAGTGGTCACATGTCCTCCTCTTAGTGGAAAAGATTTTTGTCTTTGTCTCCAAGTTAGGTCAAAGTAGTGTTTTTAGGTGTCTCCCCATCTTGTATTTATCTTTGAATTTAGAGTAATGTTATGCTATCAAGTTTGAGTCATACTATTCTTATTAGGTTACCCTAGGTTAGAGCAACCCAAGCAGCCTCCTTTAGCCACATTCCTTCAAGAGTTGTCCTAACCTCTTTTAGAGAATCACCAAACACCACCTCCATCATCACCAAACACCATAAAACTGAAAACCTTGTCTCACCCCCACCAAATTTTGTACACCTTCATCCCTTCACCATCACCATGACTTGTTCTTCTAGTTTTGGCTCAACTTATAGGAGGATTGTCATCATCTATTCTAGTCTAGGTTTTGACATTGTGTCCAAGATACTCACATATATGTAATCAATCAAGTCATGTAGTTAAGATCTAGAATAGAACACAAAAGTAATGAAAAAGAAATATATTGAATAGTATAAATTATAAAGATTGAAGATAATGAAAAAGAAATATATTGAATAACATACATTACAAAGATTAAAGATACATTACATCCAACTCCCGTGAATAAGAGAGTTAGTTACTCATATACATTCCCTTTGCTGTAACAATATATACTTCAAAGTGAAAACATCATAAAATTAACAATTACAAACTTCAAATTCTTTCTTTTGTATGTTTTCTCTATCTCTTCCAGTAAACTAAGACGAATTTTTAGATTTCCAATTTTTTATGGATCATTCTCCAATTTCTTTTGATGGATACTTTGAGGCGAGGTCTTAAGTGGTGGCCAACATTGTCACCGATGACTTTGTGATCTGCAGCCGTGAGACCGTGAGACCTTGCGAAGACGGAAATTATAAGTGTACTGTAAGGAGGGAGATGGACGGTCTTAGGGATAGTCGGGACGACCGCCACACCAAAAACCCAAGGAAACACGATGATGAAGCCCGGTCTCGGCGGCCGGGATTAACCTTTGTTTATCGAACTTTGAAGAAATCCTGAGAGACGAAACGTATGACCTAGGCGATGAGCCCCAAGTCGCCGTACGGACGGACTAGTAACCAAGCAAGCCATGACAGGAGTCGGGATACCACCGTACGACGCTGTCATGTCCGCATGACTGTCAATAATCATAGCCGGTCCCAAACAGGGGAAGACCGGACGGTCAAATGCGTCATTACGTCAAAAATATGCCGATCAGAATTTGGGACGCCAGCATACTGTGGGATCAAGAGTCGTGACCAGCGTCAAATCTTTTCTTGTTTGACTTAAGAGGGACGGCCGGCAGAGTACACAGATTAAGGTATCATAAGCATTCTAGATTAAGGTAAAACTATAATTAGCCTCAACAGGCCTGCGATTGGGTCGTGATTAAGGTTTCACTAATCATGGGCTCATGAGAGAAACTATAAATAGGAGTCAAAGGTAAGAGGTAAGGACACATTGAATGCACATTTATTTCTCCCTCTCTCTCTATCTCTACCTTTATTATAAAAAAGACTGAACACTGACTTGAGCGTCGGAGTACCATTGACAGGTACCCGGCCGACCTTGACGAAGGAGAACGGTTAATCTGAAGTTGGAAATTGTGCAAGGAAGCTTGGACGAAATCCCGACCGGAACAAAATGTAACACAAAGACCCATTTAAATGACAATATAATATTCGAGGGCTAATTAAATCTGTCATTGATAATTAGTTAAAAACAACACTAAATTTTTTTATTTTTATTTCTCACCCTTGTTATGTACAAATATCAGAATGTGAATATGTTGTTGAAACTTCATATTCAAGCAATCTCATTGCTTTGAAGCATACCCTTCTCTTTCAGATCGTTCTCTTAAAAGCTTTCTTCTTATTTTTTGTAGTCTTCAAAGTTTCTGGTTGTTTTGTTTACCAGAAATTCACCATTTTACATTCACTTGCCTTAACAAATCCACTTAAGAAGAGTGTTCGATGGTTTCTACTTAACAAGGTAACCTTTCTTTTTCTCTTCCTCGACTTTCCGATTGTCCTTTTATCTGAATGGGATTTTCCATTTCCATTGTTTGAATAGCATGTTTGAATAATTTTTTTATTTAAAAATAAGAAAGACAAACAAACAAATAGTGAGCAATTAAGATGTGTATCCATATGAAGAATTAAGATGCAACAAATACAAATTTTTAAGTGTGTTATGGTGATGATGAAAAGGGTTGCATGGAAGCACGATTTCGTAAAACTTCTCCCTGGTTGTATAGAAGGAAGGAACCCCCTCTCTACCTCTTCACTCTTTCCTTCTTTTTTTTAAAACAAAAATTAATAAAGACAGTCGGTAAATTTCATTGGAGGGGTGAAAAATATTGTGCAAGTGAGGAAGAAAGAAAAAAAAGAAAAGAAATAAAACATAATTCAAAAGTGTAACATCCCAAAGATATACTTTTAAACTATATTTAAGAGTTTTTACATTTATAATAAAATAGAACAGTTACAAGGAAAAATAAAATTAATTTACAGTTGTCCTAAGATAAGCATAAATTAAAACCTTAAAGAAACCTATACTAATAATGTTTAATAGTACAAACCGAGCGATCATATAAGCAACGTATAAAACGAACGATCCTACATTATTACAAGAGAAAGACAAGACCGAACGATCTTACTCTTAACTTAACTTCCCTCTAATTCCAGCTCATGCTCTAGCATACCTTCAGCACCCTCTGCTCACACCCACATAGTGATCATTGTAGTGACAAGGACGACTGAAATGGACATCATGACAAGACAGGAAATAAGGGTAAGCTAGTGTAATTTAATTAACTATGCAAACATACAATTCAGATGAGCATATAATAAAATCATATATATACAGAAATCAACCAAACATGTTACAACCGACCACATTACTCTGACTGTCCGGACTGTATGAATCGTGTAGCTAGACATTAGCACCCGGGTGGTGTAATAGCTGGGATGCCCTCAACAGCTGCCACCCGAGATTAGTCCTTATATAACCCATCTCAACCTTATTTGTGGACAAGGACCTCCTGCCATTCCCACGCATGAATTACCCTTCTCTACATGAGTAGTAATAATCACGGAATATCAGGATGAAAGACAGCATAGACTGACCATGTTCATACTTTACCAACCACCACCATTCATGAGACATTCCACCTTGGAATTCTCTTTCAATATCCATATTACAAATATCTTTTCATACATTCACATTTAATTAGAATTATCACAACATATTTTTATACCATCATAGTTCATCATTCATAACAACTTTAATTAAAGTCACACAAACAGTAAAGCCACTCCCACCATTGAACAAGACCGAGAATAAGAGATTAACAAACCTATGTACAATACTGAATCGGGAGAACACTCCCTATATATAAAAATATGACCGAACGGTCATTTGAAAAGTAAAACTCACGCATGAGCTGAACGCTTGAACCTTAGACCGAACACTATTGACTAGAGCTAAACACAATTTAGCTTAGACCGAACACTCTTGTCTTAGGCCGAACTCCATTATAACCGAATACAATTACAAGACTGATTGATTATGAAGGGACCGAGTGCCAATACAAGACCGAACATTACTGATACCGAATGCTAGTCCATGACTGAGCACTTCAAGACCATACATGACCGAGAGGTCATAAACAGATAAGAACTATAACAGACAAACTCATTTAATATCAAGTGTTATAAATAGACCGAACACTATATTTAATTGAATGAGAGCACAAGACCGATCGGTCATGAACTGAGAGTCTACAATAACAGAACTCAGTTAAGACCGAGCACCCAAGAAAGTCTAACGGTCATTAACAGGTAAGGTCTCATTGAGACCAAACACAGTTAAGACCGAACACCAATACTTAGAACAAGTACTAGTGTATAACCATTCGGTCATTAACTGAAAACTCCACAGAAGTAGAATTCTTGTTAAGACCGAACAAAAGGGAAAATGTCGTTCGGTCCATGAAGGACCTTCAGCTATCTGTACAATTCTGCAGGATAATGAACATAATTAAGAACAACACCAATCTTACCAATTTTATTATACCCACCCAACTTCTAATCCTTCAAACTTATTTTATACCTTCCTATACATTAATTAAGAATACCTAAATCTTCCTAACATCATTAAAAGAGTTTCATTCACATATTTGAGGATCAAGTCTGCAAAATCATGAGCTCAAAGACAGAGAACCAGATTTACTAGTTTTGGGTACATTTCTAAGTGTCTTAAGGATGCTAACAAATTTCTAAATAACAGACCCAGATCTCCTATACATACCAATCTTAAACCGAACACAAATCCCCAGTTTCACTATCATATATCCTTCCAATTTCACTCGGCCACTAAACCAAAGACATGTAGACACCAAATCATCATAAACACATCATCAATATAATCCAACCAACAACACCGCACACCAATTCATCAATTTCACATACATGCAACATCATCAAAACAAATTAATTAAATTAGCTAGCTTCCCTTACTCTAAACCAGAAGTTGCTATGCTTTCACCGTATTCCGAGACCGCAAGTAACTTCTAAGACTTTCTAGAACTTCTGATGGGTATAAAGGAACTAGTCATAGGAACCGAAAACAGACTCAAAGAATAACTAAATGAATGCATACATGCCAATCAGTGCTTGCATGCATCAGAAATGCATAAACCTCAAAGAATGAAGAGATATTTGAACTTACCAGCTCAAAACAAAGTCTTGATCGGGCAAAGTGAAACCCTTAATACCAGGAGGACTCAGGTGCTGCTTGAATGATGATCGGAGAAGTAGGAAGTGAGAAATCTTGAGAAGATGGGAAATTCTAGAGAGAATGAGGAGAAAATGAAAGTTCAAAATTTTGAAGAAAAGTGCATGGAGAAGTGGTACCAAATTTTAAAATCCTTGCTTAAAAACTACCGTCAAAACTCTAACTGTTCACCCATCCATACACACTTGAATCCCACTTTCTGAGTTTCATTTCCCTCCCGCCTACGCATGGCTTCCACTATGTTGGAAAATTTAATGACCTGACAAAAAGACTATGTATTAAAAAGACTTTCATCATTTAGATGATTATGTATCAATAATATCATATTTAAATTATTTATTTGGAATGTATCATGAAGTCCACATTAATGATCATGGTTTTGTACTTTTTTAATTTATACGTTTCCTAAGTATTTATAATATTAATATCAAATGTGCTATATGACAAATGAAAACTACTATATGGTTTTCTACCACATTTCTTTTTCATATTCCAATATGTGGATAATGAAATTAATGTATGCCACAAATGGGTCATCCATTTGGTAGAAGTCCATTTAATAATCACAAGCAAAATTGTCTGGTGTACTTCGTCTTATCTTAATCTTAAATTTAGTTAATTAATTTATTTAATGATTTATGATTTTGAAATATCTTTATTGAATTCAATTTTTTACATTTGAATTTCAATAACCATCTCAAATATCGGTTACCTATGGTTTAAAACAAAAATGGCACCTTTATTTGAAATAAATTTCTATAGAATTGAAGTTTTTCATCAATATGAAAGTATTTAAGAAATGAAGTTTATCTTTAAATAAAATTAAACTAAATTTTGTTGATATTCCTTATCTTTCCTTAAATTTCAATTTTTAAGCTCTCTCATTTATTGTTTTAGTTTTTATTGATTGCACTTACGAAAAGAAATAATATTCACCTTTTCTTTTTTATACAAAATAAATCCTAAATAATTTAATGAATTAATATTTTTCATTAACAATGTACTAAAGGTTATAGTTAACTTTTTTTTGCAAAAACAATTAATACGAAAGTATTTTAGATTAATTATTGAAAAAAAGAAAAAACTAACAATTAAAGGAGGATGAAGTGTTTATTTTTTAATAAATATATTAAAAAAATCACTTAATTGTCCACTATATTCCAAGGAAAATTAAGTGGATAATTAATTAAAAGCAACATCAAACATTTATTTATTTTAGTTATCAGTCTTGTCATCCAATTTTTGGCACAAAGATGAGGATATGAATATTATTGTTGCAAAATCATCATTTCCAGAGTAATCTCAATGCTTTGAAGCATACCCTTCTATCACTTTCACGGTGTTCTCTCCAAAGCTTTTTCCTTTCTTTTGCAGTCTTCACAGCTTCTGGTTGTTTTGGTTACCTTCACAGTGATCAGGTAAGCACTAATGGCAACCTCATGTTTGTTAATTGAAGCTATTATTATGATACTATTCTAAAAGAGAAACTGTTCTTCCTAGTTGAAGAAATTATCACTGTACCACTCTTTCTTTTACCAAAAATTCATCATTTTACCTTCAGTTGCCTTAACAGAAGAGAAGTGGCTACGAAATTCACAACTTGGACCGTTACTTCTCATCGTTGAGAGTGTTCAATGGTAAGCTCTCTTTTCTCCTTTTTCCTGTTTGGGTTTTTCCATTTCCATTGTTTGAATAGTATGTTTGGATAATTTTTCTGATTTGAATCTTCTCTTAAAAATTTCATGTGTTTTTGTGACAGTATTTGGGGCTACTGATAGATTTTGGGTGGATCTGGTTTTTTGTGGACCAAGTTTTGGCTTTTTCTTTCACCGTCTCTTTCTAAACTTCGTTTAGTATATTTGATGTGTACAGTGTTCCATAATAAGTTGTTCATATGAAGAAGTATCATTCTGAAAATAATAATGAAAAAGAATGCCCATTATTTTCTATAAATAGAATAGCGGAGAAGGAATTAAAGAAGTATATATTCGAGAAATGGGTATATGGAATTATTTATTTACTACTTTCTATATATTCTAAAAAGTTATCAGAATCTCTATTTGTATATCTGACTTTTTCTATATATAAATAAAATATAATTACTATGTCTATTAGTAAAATTATTCTTTTTCAATCACACTAATCCATATACTAGTTTTTATTACGAGATGGTGAAAACTAAATAATGGCCATAAATAAATATGATTAAGATTAAAAATGTTAATAATTACGATTTAAAAAGTGATATTACTGTTTCTATTTTTAGGTGATTTCCTATGTAAAAGTCATACCATAAAGTCTTAAGACACATTATGTTTACTACATTATTTTGAGACATGCTTAATACTTTTGCTTTAATCCAAGGGTCTTATAAATCTCATATTTATAAATTTTTATTCACTCTATAATACAAGTTCAATCTTTAAATATTATGATCCACAGTCTTAAATTTAAGATTCAATGAGAACTGAATGAAGAGGGAGGAGAGGATTTAAAAAAGAGTGAAAATACAAGAGTCCTATGAAGAAGCATGGTAAAATAAGAAGATGAAGAGATAAAAAATAAATTGAAAGAAAAATTTACAAGAGGAAGAACAAAAAAATATAGAAGAAATTAAAAATCAAAGTCATTTTTTTTTTATATTTTAAAATATTCTAGATGGTTTAAGAATGGTTAGAATCTCCTAGAGGTTCAGAAGGTAGATGACAGAGTGGTCAAAGAAGCACAGGTGCATATTATAAGTTTCTTCATATGTCACTTGGAAGTGCATGTGTACTTCACATATCTTTTAATTCCATGGACGTTCCAAAATATGTTTAACATATGATTACTTTGTTAACTTCCAATATGTATAACAACATTCTGTAATTTCACATTCTATATTCACCGAAAACTACAGTGCATAAGCATTAATGACATTATTTTAGTGAAAACTCAGCTTTTATTTAAACAGTGTCCTAAACATACTTGTGCTCGAATTCCCTTTCAACTTGGTTTTGTAGTATAGGGGAAATATACTCTATTAACAAATTTTCTGGAAAAAAATTCAGAACACACAAATACAAAGGCAACACTCTTACCTCTCAAAAACTCATAACACAACTCACAAAATAACATAACCCAAAACACAAAGTACAAACCCACTCTCTTTTCTCTCTGGTGCTTCACGGTACACACACCATACTCCCCTAGCTTTCTCTCTTTATTTTTCCACACTCACTTTTATATTTCTCTGCTGCAAGATGGTGTGCTATCCATGACTCAATCTATTCTTTCATGGGGTGCGTATCCCTTCTCCCTTGTATCCCTTCTCCCTTTCTCCACGGTGCACACACATAAAATATGTGTCACACATTTTCTCTACTCCATGATGCTCATTTATCATTGAGGAAAGCACAAACATCCAAAATATGATGGCTGTTTTAGTGCTTACTTTCTGTGCACTTATTTCACACACAAACAAAACATTTCCTAGTGCATGGGTCCAACAAATATTTAAAGTTTACCTAACAGGTTTAGCATAATGCAACACTTAGTATTGCTACCAGGCCGTCAAATCTGCCATATATATATGTACAGTAAACACCTCTGGTGATCAAATAATAATTATACAAAAACTTTATTCTTGTAGCAATTTGTATTACTGAAGTTGATGATTCATGTTATGATAGCTCCATCTTGTATCAAAAAATTTGTTATAGCACCGAGTGAAACAGCTTATGCTGTGCCCTCAAATGACACAACCCATTTGTTTTACAAAACAGTCTAAGTGAACACTGATATGAATTGAATTACCTGGTTGAATCTCTATTTATATACATGCAGAAGAAGATGTAGTTGAGATGTAGCATGGACTCTCTAATAGCTGGTTTGCATAAGTTCCTGACATCGCCTCTATTAAAGGCATGGCTAAATGAGCAATTGATTCACCTCAAGTCGTATGAAGCAAGAGTTCGTGAACTAAAAGGTGTTGTCGAGAACCTCAAGAATGTGAGAGATGAAATTCAGCACAAAGTGGATGAGGAAGAATTACGACGTGGAAGAGAAATTCCTGTTGAAGAGAAAGAATGGATAGAACGGGTGGAAGAACTAATTTCTGAATATGTGGATTTCATCAAGGACCCAGACCATAAACTTGCGTTGTTTGACTTGTGGGAGAGTGGTTACCTTCCCAAACCGGGAATAAGGTATCGTCAAAGCAGAAAAGCATATGATATTACAAGGAAGGCCAATGGTTTATTGCAAAGGGCAAATTTTGACACATTTTCTTACTGGTCTGGTCCACCTTCCATGGCTGCCTTTTTNTCTAACGTTGGTTATGAAAGCTTTCCATCCAGAGAAGAAACGATGANAAAAATCATTGCAGAATTGGAAAAGCCAAGTGTTAGAATGATTGGTCTTCATGGGTTAAGTGGCATGGGCAAGACTACTTTAGTCAAAGAAGTTGTTAAAGTAGCCTTAGAAGCTAAGAAGATCGACGTAGTGACCATGGCAAGCGTGACAAGAAATCCTGACATAAGAAAAATCCAGGGACAAATTGCTGACTCGTTGGGGATTATATTGGATGAGGAAAGTGANGTTGCAAGAGCTGCTAGAATACANAAGAGATTAAAGAANGAGAAGGAGAAGACACTTATAATCCTAGATGATCTTTGGGAAAAGGTGGACTTCAATATGCTTGGGATCCCATATGAAATACATAATCATACAGGCCTAAAAAANGTTAAAGAAGGAAAATCCGTCCATGTTGATAGCTTGATGAATCAAAAGGAAGGAAGTCCTAAAGAACCCCATGGTGCTTCGNATGAGTTGAAGACTGAAAAAACTCGTAGTCAGTACAAAGGGTGCAAAGTTTTGTTGATTTCTGAAAGCAAAACGGTATTATTAACTCAAATGGGAAGGAAAGAAAACTGTGTTTTCTGTTTGGAAGCCTTGAAGGAGAAGGAAACAGAGATGCTGTTCAAGAAAATGGCTGGAATGGGAGACTATAATTCTAAATTTCAGAAGTTAGGAGCTCAAATTGCGAACAAGTGTAATGGGTTGCCAATGACAATTGTTACAACTGCAAGGGCCTTAAAAAAACAGAGCCCCTTTGTATGGGAGGATATTCTTCGAAAACTTGAATGGCAGAAGTTAACTGGAGCACCTGAGCTGTCAACAAAGTTGAGTTATGATCTTTTAGAAGACGATGAACTCAAGTATACTTTCTTACTTTGTGCTCGCATGGGTCATGATGCATTGATTATGGACTTGGTCAAATATTGCATTGGTTTGGGGTTCCTTCAAGGGATCTACACAGTGAGAGAAACCAGAGACAGAGTTTGTACCCTTGTTGAAAAGCTGAAAGAATCGGGTTTGTTGTCTGACAGCTATTCAAGGGATCAATTTACCATGCAAAATATTATTCGCAATGCAGCTTTGTCAATAGCAAATAAGGAAAAACATTTATTTACAGTGACAAAGGGAAAGATAGATGAATGGCCCGAGAAACTTGACGAGTATGCTGCTATTTCCTTGCATCATTGTAACTTCATTGAGGGGTTTCCTAGGAGAATAAAGTACCCAGGACTTAGGGTCTTCCATTTCAACAATAATGATCCACATCTCAAAGTACCCACAAATTTTTTTAAAGGAATGAAGGGACTCAAAGTGTTGATATTGACTGGCATTCATCTCTCCCTCTTAGAATCATCAGTTTCATCCTTGATAGAACTCAGAATGCTTTGTTTGGAGCAATGCACGCTAGAAGAATTATCCATCATAGGAATGCTGAAAAAGTTAAGAATTCTTAGTTTTTCAAGATCTGATATCGAAAAATTGCCAGTTGAATTGCAAAAGTTGAAAAAACTACAAATTTTTGACTTAAGTAATTGCTCTAAACTTAAAGAAATTCCATCAGGTGTCATTTCAAACTTGGTATGCTTGGAGGAGTTGTATATGAGAAATACCTTGATTCATTGGGAGAAGGAAGAACTTACACGTCAAAGTAAAATAGGCCTTCTTTCTGAGTTGAAACACTTGAGCCAATTGACAACTCTAGACATACAAATCCCAGAGGTTTCCCATTTGCCGAAAACCTTGTTCTTTGACAAGTTATATAGTTACAAGATTGTTATTGGAGATTTGAGTGCACTCTTAGAGACTGATTTCAAGATTCCAGAGATGTATGAAACATCTAGATTTTTAGCAATACGATTGAAAGATGGGTTTGACATTCACTCTCTAAAGGGGGTCAAAATGTTGTTTGAAGGAGTTCAAAGTTTGCTTTTGGAAGAACTTAATACTGTCCATGATTTATTTTATAGATTGAATTTAAAGGGTTTTCCATATCTAAAACATCTGTTTATTGTAAATAATTTCACCATTCAATCTCTCATCTATCCGAAAGACAGACAACAGTCACAACACCCTGAGAAAGCGTTTCCTAAACTGGAGTCATTGCATCTCTATAATCTTAAGAAGATAAAAAATATATGCTCCTGTAAACTTTCTGAACCCTCCTTTGGTAAACTGAAAGTCATCAAGATCAATCTCTGTGGTCAATTGAAGAGTGTGTTCTCAATTTCTATGGTAAATCTTTTAACTGCTCTTGAAACAATTGAAGTTTCTGAGTGTTACTCTTTGACGGAGATTGTCTCTGTGGAAGAATCACAAAGCAATACTCAGGAATCCAAACTGGTGTTCCCTAAATTACTGTATTTGAAGCTACAATCTTTGTCTCTGTGTGGTAAATTTTATTCCATAACGGAGGAAAAACTCTTCAATGAAAAGGTATATTTAAAATCATGTTCTAAATGCTTTTATCTTTTACAGGTCATACTTGTTTTTCACATTTTATTTTGTTAAAACTAATAGGAAGGAGTTCGTAAGCTGTGAATACTTAAATCATCTTATCTATTGAAAAAATTAAGTTGAGAAAGTCAAAATAAATTCTTTAATTTCCATACACAACTTCATGTGTGTCTCTTTGCAGGTTGATGTTTCAAAATTAGAGAGAATGGAGTTGTCCTCAATTCCCATTACCGAGATATGGAATTATCATCATTCAAACAGGTCCTTGTTTAAAAATTTGACACATTTGGATGTTAATGGTTGTTGGAAACTAGAACATCTAATATCTTTTTCAATGGCCAAGTGTCTGGGAAGCCTTCAAAGCCTTTTTGTAAGTGAATGCGGAAATATGAAAGGCATCTTTCCTGATAGCATGCAGATGGAGGTAAGTAGGTTGGTTGGATTATATTTTCACCTTGTAATTTTCATGTTCGAATATTATGTTAGCATACTAGATTTAAAATGTAGGTTCTCTAAGTCATAAATTTCAGAAACTAGTTGACATATAGGTATGATTGGCCTCCCTTGTCTTTACGATGTCAAATTACAACCCACAACAAAATCATAGTTTCAACTTTATTGCACTTTATATGATACCTATATACAATAATATCATAATCCTAGTAGAAATTTCAACCTTTATTATAATCAAAGTGTTTTTTGCTCTTTCATTATTGATTGGGTATGCTACTTGTTTTGCATAAGATTTTTCTAACTTACGACTATTATGAACCAAAAACAGGGTGACATCTTTCCAAAATTGAAGAATATCAAATTAAGTAGCATGAAGAGTTTGCGCAAGATATGGCCCTCAGACCTCCCTTCAAAATCCTTTAGCAAACTAGACACACTAATCATTGAGAAGTGTGATAAATTAGTCAGTGTTTTTCCTCATTATTATGAGGGAATATTTCACAGTCTATGCAACCTGACTGTTACAAAATGCACGCAAATGCAAACAATATTTGACACATATGATAAAATGCGTTATGTTGGGGTTGTTAGCTTGCAAGATCTTCATTTAGAAATACTCCCAAATTTGAAGCATGTATGGAAATTGGAAAAGGGTAAAGGAGGGATTCTTGAGTTGAAGAATCTGCAAAAGATAATGGTTCAAAATTGTTACTGCTTGGAAAATATATTTCCATTTTCTGTAGCTGAGAATCTTGGTAATCTTGAATACCTTGTGGTGAGTTATTGTGTTGAATTGAGGGAAATTGTGGCCAAAAGTGCGGCTGTCAACACTGCTAAATTATTATTCAAGTTCCCTAAACTAAGAAGCATTAAATTTTCAGTCCTACCACGACTTACAAGTTTCTATCCAGGAGCTTTTCAACTGTGTTGTCCAACATTAAATGACCTATCTATTGAATATTGTGACTTGCTGGAACCATTCCAGAAAGAAACTGTAGATGTAGAAGGAAAATGTGTCCTCTTTTCTGAAGAGGTACGACTAAGCCTTTCAAATCTTTAACCTAATTCTTGAAAATAAATAATTATAAAACTGGAAAATAATCTTATGCATGTGAAAAGAGCACATTTATTTAAATTTATTCTTCTTTTTCATTATCTGTTTCTTGTAGGTACTCAACAAGTTGAAGTCGATGCAAATTGAGTCTTGGCATGCAAAGTCACAAAACAGTTGTATGAATGAAGGGAATCATCGAAGAGATAGTTTAGAAGAGCTTTGTTTATCTAGATTATCGGATACTGAGATCTTATATTCTTTTCTCCATAGCAACCCAAATCTGGAAAGCCTATCCTTGAGTGATTGTTTATTTGAAGAGATAGTGCCTCTTGAAAAAAATACAAAAATTGAAACACTGGGAGTAGTTCCAAAGCTGAAAAACTTGAAGTTGATAAACTGTAAACTTAAAGATCTGGGCTTTGAAGAAGACATAATTCTTAGAAGGGTAGAACTCTTGCTTTTAAAAAGATGTCCTTGCATGACAACAGTGGTGTCTTCTTCGACATCTCTCAGTAGCTTAGTGAATCTTGAAGTTGATAACTGTGATGGATTAGAAAATCTAATGTCACCATCTACTGCAGAAAGCTTAGGTCAACTCAACACCATGAAGGTAACCAAATGTAAAAATCTAATGGAAATAGTAGGAAAAGATGCAGGGAATGCTAGCAAAGTTGTTTTTAAAAAATTGAAGACCCTGGAGCTTGTTTCTCTAAAGAAACTCCAGAGCTTTTGTAACTCTGAGAGTTGTGAATTTGAGTTTCCTTCGTTGGAAAGACTAGTGGTGAGTGCATGTTATAATATGAAAAAATTTTCTGACAAGGTCACGAGACGAAGCACACCCATTTTACAAAATGTATATGCGATACTTGAACAAGAGAAGAAAAGATACTGCTGGGAAGGTGACTTAAATGCCACAATACATAAAATGTTTCTGGATAAGGTATGTAATTTGAATGATCTTTTGGACTAAATTTTAATTTTACATTTTGTTATTTATCTCTTTTTTAATTTTACATAATTGTGATATATAATCTTTTTTAAAATATATAAATAGAAAAAAAACCGAATATTATGATAAAATTAGAGGAAGGGTAGTTTGAGATAATTCATAGACATATTTTTAGCTGACTGAGGAGTAATATAAATGTTCTTTCCAGAATAGAAGAGGAGAAGAATAATAGTTTTGCAATTTTGTCGATATAAAGTTCCATTTTCACAAATAAGAAAATAAGAAAAAAGTGAATGACAATTGATTGACTAAATATAGGGAAGTATAATGTATCTTAAGATTAACTTAATGTTAATATATATTCACAGAAATTTTTTGAAGGCATGAACATGATGAGTTTCTCTGATGACGGAAAGCTAAAACAAGAAATGATGAGTTTATCTGATCACCTAGAACTAAATCGAGCCTGGCTAGGTGGTGAAGTTGATCCCCAAAGTATTCATAGTTGGTTCTACAGTTTGAAAGTTTTGAAGCTTGAGAAGTGTGAAATTCAGCAATGTGCAATTCCATCTAATATTCTTCCTTATTTGAAAAACTTAAATGAACTGATGGTGCAAGATTGCAACAATGTAGAAGTAGTTTTTGAGATGAATGTCACACAGGGAACAGGAACAACATTCCAATTGCAGAAATTAACTCTAAATCGACTATCAAAGCTTAAGAATGTGTGGAAAGGGAATGGTGAAGAAACTCGCAGCTTTCAAAATCTGCGGGAAGTGGCTGTTCTAGAGTGTCACATGATGCAAACTTTGTTTCCTGCAGCCCTGGTAAAAAATCTTAAGAAGCTTCACACACTTATGATTGGACGTAGTTGGGGGTTAGAAATTGTTGGAAAGGAAGACAATGCAGCATTAGCAACACAGAATTTGGTGTTTCCTTGTTTAACTACATTAGTTCTTGTTGACCTGCCAGAGCTCAATTACCTTTATCCAGAACCATTCACCGTGGAATGCCCCGTGTTAAAATTTTTAAGAGTGTTAGATTGTCCGAAGTTGGATCTGTTTCCTCGTTTCTTAGATCTAAAAACGGTATGTAATATGCAGATTGCATTCAATTTATTTATTCTTTTTTTCATCTACTAATCCAGTTCCAATTCAAAGTCCTTTCTTTGTTTTACGTGTTATCCTTACTAGGTCGTTGCCAACCTTGAGCAATTGGTACTCGAAGGGAAACACAGTTTGGTGTTAGAGTCAAGTTTACAAGATCTTGAGTACTGCTTTGAGGATTTAAATTCTATTTCTCTGCGATTTGATGTTGATGAAAATGAAAAGTCTAATTTGCCTATTCAAATACTCCAAAGGGTGCCAAATTTACATGAAATGAGTATAAGTTCTTGCCATTGCCTAGACGCATTCCGCACTGAAATTTCTGAAATGAATAAAAAGGTGATGCTTACAGACTTGAAACGTTTGGATCTGAATGATGTATGGGAGCTCAAGTCTATTGGATCGGGGGATGTTCCATGGTTAGACATGATTTGTAAGAAGCTCCATAGATTATATGTTGCCAATTGTCCTCGTTTCATGGCAGTAATGCATTCCCCTTCTGCACAGTTTTTCTCCTGTTTGAAAGTGTTGTCTGTATTCAATTGTCAAAGATTGGAGTATTTATTCACATCATCAGCAGCAGAAAAGTTGACTCAGCTTGAGCGTATCCATCTGTACAAATGTAGATCGATAAAAGAAATAGTGGCAAAAGAGCAAGGTGAAACAACTTCAGGAGGGTTCAAATTGCAGCAGCTACGCTGCGTATCTTTGTCTTATTTATCAAGCTTGGAATGTTTTTATTCTGGAAATCGCACTTTGCAGTTACCCTCTTTGATAGAAGTTCGCATAATTGAGTGCCCCAAGATGGAAATTTTCTGTAAAGGATCAATGGGTCCCAATTTGTGTAAAGAAATTAGAACTTCCTATACCTCAAATAATGGATTGGTCATCGTGCATGATGATCTTAACTCCACTGTCAAAAAGGTGTTTCGACAACAGGTACTTCTTCCAAATTAATGTTTGTGTAGTTTAATGTCTTAATACATTTTATAAGTTATCTAAAAAAAAATATTAGCCACTTACACACTGTATGAAGACATACTCTAAGCCACATAGTGCCTTTTGCATGTTCATTCTTCTGCACGACTTAATGGAGTTTTACATTTCACACATTGATTGATTTTGCCACTAACAGCGGGAAAACTCAAGGTTGGATAAAGATAAGATGTTAGGAATAAAAAAGGAAGTAAGTTAGACACGTGTGAGACACGTATAAGGAGGATAATATGTTACAGTTTGTTAGAAGAGAGAGAGGGTATAAATAAGAAAACCGAATAGGGGGAGAGGGGTATCAGATAGTTGTTGCCTTTGGGTATAGACTGGATATTTTCCAGTGGAGGAAGATTAGGCTTCCTTGGGGGTGACTCTTGTATTGTGATTCACTCATACACCATTAATACATATACATATACTTTTCCATTTTTTATTGGAGAGTTGTGGTGAGAAGAGGGTCTCGATTAGGTTATTCGTATAAAGTAACCTAACATAAGACAATTTGCCTTTTACGTTACACTTTGTATTCTGATAATTAACCGTGAATCTACAATGTTGGATGCAGATTGGACAATTTTGCATTACAAATATATATTTTTTTACAATACAAAATAAGAGTTGTCTGCTTACCCAATAGGTCCAATTTACTGACTGCGTGAATTAAATTCTTGCTGTAGGGGATATGGATCCTAAAACTTTATACTCAGTTTTTTTGTAGTGCATAGGATGTACACGCAAATTTTAACTCACATGTACTAATAAAATTAATTGAAGT
This sequence comes from Vigna radiata var. radiata, assembly GCF_000741045.1. NCBI lineage: Eukaryota > Viridiplantae > Streptophyta > Magnoliopsida > Fabales > Fabaceae > Vigna > Vigna radiata. Next base: position 20,628,875 of record NC_028359.1, on the reverse strand, counting down.
GTTCTATATTCAAAGTCAGCATTGTACAATTCAATCAATAAATAACCTAGCTATATATGGGCCCTCTGAAAGAAGTACCTATTCCTTGGAAAAATAAGATAACAGAAAAAACATATAGGAAAATAAATGATGAATGGAAGACATTCAAATTAAAGACGAGAAAACCAGAAAGTAAAATACTTCAAATGGTAAAAGAAGAAAAAGAGTACAACAGTTGAAACTGTACCGTACAGTTAAACAATGTGAAACCTTACATACTCATCTTTATTCTTTTTGTATGCGCAGAATCATATAGTTTTCGGGGATTCTCGTATGTTGCAAGACATATGGAAATCAGTGACACTCCCCGAAGGGTATTTCCACAATTTAACTTCTATGGTAGTTGAAGGTTGTGAATTTTTATCAGATGCAATACTACCTTCCCATTTACTTCATTTGCTCAG
>NC_028359.1:20625627-20627932 GCF_000741045.1 Vigna radiata var. radiata | reverse complement strand
CAGACATCAACCATCTACCTCTACCACATTTGACCCCAACAATGTCGTCAGCAAAGATGCTTATGATTCACTTCTAGCCAGATTTGAAAATCTGGAAAATCTGGTTAGGACATTGGTTCCTCAGCAAGGACATACCGCCCCATCATCATCCCAGCAGCCTCCTTTCCAGACCACAATTGTGCAAGACGAAGATAGTGATGATTCTGATGATCGTGATGATCCTAATCCTGATGGTTATCATAGGTTTTGATATTTAGGAACTTTAGGAAAAAAACTTAGTTAGGTTTTCTTTTTTAAGAACTTTGATACTTATCAAACTTTGAAGTTGGTATTTTAGTATCAAACTTTGTTTTGCATTTTAAACTTAGAAATTTGGGATTGCATTTTAAACTTTGTTTTGAAACTTATCATCTTTGGAAACTTAGAATGATTGAAGTTTTCTTGATGAATGTTGAATGATTACATTTGAATTGATGTTGTCTCGATAAATTACTGTTTGGAATTGTTGATTATTCATTTGCAGGTTTTGGGTTTAATAGAGAAGCAAATTGGCTTAAAAAATGACTGCCAATATTACAGACGGCCTCCAGGCCGTCGCTAACACACTTTCAAGCAACGTTACCGAGGGCCTCATGGCCTTCGGTATTACCCACGGCCTAGTGGCCTTCGGTATTACCCACGGCCTCTGGCCTTCGGTATTACCGAGGGCTTGTTGGCCGTCGGTAATACCGAGGGCCAAAAGGCCGTCGGTAATACCGAGGGCCAAAAGGCCGTCGGTAAAGTTTCCGACAAGCAAATTACCGACGGGTTTGGAGCCGTCGACAGGCCGTCGGTACGGTGGGTTTACCGACGGCTTTTTGTCCGTACCGAGGGCTTTTGGCCCTCGGTAAATCCCTTCTTTTTTGTAGTAATGAATGTATACATGAACCTTTTGCGAAATATTGTTCCTAAGTCAACCAAGTTGTGAAATGTACTTGTAAAGAACAAATTCAACTAAAAATGAATGCACTTAAGCAAAAAAACTCAAATTTTAGATTATGGTCACCTATGTTACCAAAGTTGGCTCCTATTATACAAGTTTCTATCCAAATCCTGAACTTTGTTCACGTAATCGTTTACTGATAACGGTTGAAAAACTGTTATTTTCATACTTAATTTTGATATTAAATCACACCCTTTATGGCTTAGAATTAGCTTGAAATCATGCGGATTCTGTGATCTTTCTGTTATCTTTTTGGTCTATAAATAGACCCAGTGTGAATCAAAACTCATTCTTTTGGCAGAGAGAAACGTTCAGAGCTATTTCACACACCTTGGAGGAGGTTCCTTGGATGCTTTCATCATATTTCATCTAGTCTCACCGTGATTATGGTGAACTAAACGCTTTGTTGTTGGGGAACAAAGTAATCTTTTGAAACTCTCATTTATCCAAATTCTTATTTATTTCATATGCTTGTCATATACTTGTTTATCAATTGTTGAGTTCTCATCTATGCTTAATGCTTTTATTGTTTAACTCATTCAGTAAAAGTGGTTTGTCTTTATTGATATGGGGATATAGGGTAATGTCATGAACTGGTGAGAAATTCCTTGATTATGCTAATACCGCCTAGGGATAGGGGTAGGACGATTGATGGGTGTCGCGGCCCATACAAATTTGATTGCATATTAGAAATGCAGTATAGACTAGGAAGTGACTCCTAGGTCGTCTCTCAAGGACCAATTTTGCGGTTCAAGAATTGAATCTAACATGGAAAGGGGGGGGTTTGAAAAGGTTTTGCAAAAATTAAAGAACTCAATATAAAGACACAGATGCAACAAACTAATTTAAGCTACATGGTAATTAAACTAACACTATTAAAAACCTTAGACAACATTCAACATCAAATACTCTTGCAAACAAATTAACAAACACAGTTAAAAATAATTAAATGCAACACTAACTCAAACACAAAAACTCAACCTATTAACTAAATTAATTTAAAACCAAGTGAACCAACAAGCCTAATTTAATCCTAACAATTAATTTGACTAAATGACAATTAACAATTAATTTTAAAAGTCCAATTGGCCAAAAAGAACCTCATGGCCGTGCATCATGTTCTTCCAAATACCAATTNAAAATTTAACTTTCAAATATCCACCAAATGAGTTGACTTCTTGTCCCATGTGCACCATTCTTCAAGGAAATTAAACATGTGCTTCAACAATCCCAATGAAAACTTCCCTTCTCTCTTTCCATGAGCAAAATTTCGGAATCCACACTCCAACACCAAAATTGCCAAGCCTACCAACAACCATTGTG
>NC_028359.1:20620374-20625207 GCF_000741045.1 Vigna radiata var. radiata | reverse complement strand
ATTCACGGCTGGAACAAGCAAAGGCCAAAGCTCAAAGTGGAAACCTTCCTTTAGTCAAAATAAGCATCTTTTTTGTTGGTCCAAAAGTGGTAAAAATTAAATGAAGCTTCTCTCTCTTCCTTCCTTGTCCATTTTTGGTTTTCTCACACCAACAATCACCATTCAGCATTTTCTTCTTCCTCCCACAGAAAACACACACCCAAGAAACCCCATTTCAAGTTGCAACACCATTCAAGAACAATAAACCCACACTANTACTAATTCAACCCAACCAAATCTTCCATTTCTTCAATTTTCTTTGCAAAAANGAAAATAATATCTTAGCCATCAAGTCCAGCTCTGTCCAGCCACAATAACAACCTCAAAATCTGGTTCCATCCTTGCTTCAAACATGAAAAACGAAAATCAAGAAGAAAGAGCCCAAACCACAACACCCACACATCAAGTTAAGNTCTATTCAACCTAAAACTCACATAGAACTCCATTTTTATCATCCAACCAAATAAAATGCAAAGACAAGCTCACTCAAAACCAACATCCACCATGGAAATGCAAAGACAAGCTCCAAAACTCAAACTCCAAGCATCAAGAACAAGCAAATGGAAGTGGAAATGAATGGTTTTTCACCACAAATAAGCTAAGACAACCAAGAGTAAGTTAAGAGAAGAAGAAAATCTGCATCTTGCTCATTGAAATGGCCAAAACCGAGACACCCAAGTCAAGCTCTCCATGAGAGTGTTCATCCATGAAATCCTAGAAGAGAAAAGTTCAAAACATGAAAAATGAAGTGTGTAAGAGTGTCTAAAGTGTGTGGTCAGCCAAGGCTCTCTAAAATGCCAAGAGTTGCCCTCCAAATGGGGTCCACAACAAAATAAAAACCCTAACCTAAAAGGCACATGACCTACACATGGGTGTTTTTTACAAAATTGCCCCCAAAAGGGTCCAAAACACCTAATTCTAATTAAGGTTTCTAAAAAAAACGAAATTACAACTTTATTAAAATGAAAATGGCTAAATGTTGAGTCTTGAATGATCATGCCACCATCCCTAATGCTCCAAATGTTTCCCAGAATTTCCCTGCAACCAAAATACACTTAATCAGCTCAGAAAACCCAAATTAGCACAATTACGAATTTCCGACCAAATTAAGCAAAATTCGGAAAACGGGGAAATAACAGACAATTAAACACACTTCCCTGGTTTATTTAAGTGCAATAAACTAAATATAGTTCAAGAAATAACCACTCATCAACGATCAATTGTATTTTGCTTCCGCTCACATTGCATTATTAGTTACTAGGGGAGGCTAGGGATAGCAAGTCAGTAATTAATAATAGGCTCTTTTCACCAAGGGATTAGGTTAAGGGTAGGCTAAAAATTTTTCTTGGCAATTGGATAAATAAGTGAAGTAAATAAGAAAAGTAGATATATGAGAGTGGATAAGATGAAATTGTAAACCCCAACAACTTCATTCATTCATAGTTTTTCCTCACCAATCGAATCATTTGCATTTGCATGTTTAGTTTTTGTTCTTTGCATTCAACACTTAAATTTAGTTCTTTTCTCAAGTCTTAAACGATTGGGTTACACGAAAGATTGGGCCTTTGAGTCCTTTGGGAAGAACGATATTGGGTTTACCAATTATATTACTTGATAACAATCTGGTACACTTGCCAGGGGCTTAATATTTACCAAGGAGCTATAAACGATTACCACTCAAGTTTTTGGTGCACAAGTTTCAGGACTTGACCAAAGTTGCCCATCTCAAAAAAATTGTTACTTTTCTGTACACTTGGGTTGACAAACATGCCTTCTAACAATGTACTCATACTTAAACAACGAAATCAAGTCAAAACATTTGGAATTGTGCAAAAAAACTCAAATTTTAAACTATTGTCACCTATGTTACCAAAGTTGGCTCCTGTAGTACAAGTTTTTGTACAAATNTTTTAAACTATTGTCACCTATGTTACCAAAGTTGGCTCCTGTAGTACAAGTTTTTGTACAAATCTTGATATTTGTTCATGTAATCGTTTACCAAGNAGCTGTAAACGATTACCACTCAGGTTTTTGGTGTAGAGGTTGCAGGAGTTGACCAAAGTTGCCCATCTCAAAAAAATTGTTATTTTTCTACACATTGGGGTTGATAAACATGNGTTCTAACAATGTACTCATACTTAAACAATGAAATCAAGTCAAAACATTTGGAATTGTGCAAAAAAAATCAAATTTTAGACTATGGTCACCTATGTTACTAAAGTTGGCTCCTATAGTACAAGTTTTTGTACAAATCCTAAATTTTGTTCGCGTAATCGTTTACCAAGCAGTTGTAAACGATTACCACTCAGGTTTTTGGTGCACAAGTTTCAGGACTTGACCTAAGTTGCCCATCTCAAAAAAATTATTACTTTTCTGTACACTGGGGTTGACAAACATGCCTTCTAACAATGTACTCATACTTAAACAACGAAATCAAGTCAAAACATTTGGAATTGTGCAAAAAAAACTCAAATTTTAGATTATGGTCACCTATGTTACCAAAGTTGGCTCCTGTAGTACAAGTTTCTGTACAAATCCTGAATTTTGTTCGCATAATCGTTTACCAAGCAACTGTAAGCGATTACCACTCAGGTTTTTGGTGTAGAGGTTGCAGGACGTGACCACAGTTATTCATCTCATAAGCATTATTCCTTTTGCTGCGTAATGGGGTTTGAAAACATGATTTAACGTGCAATAAATGATATGGAAGGCATTAAGCACGTAATAAATTACATTCTAGAATTACATGAAGATTTAACGTGCAATAAATTACATTCTTGAAAACATGATTTAACGTGCAATAAATTACATTCTAGAATTGCGACTGGATGGTCTTCAATGAAAAACGTATACCATGAAAGACTTAATGATGTCCACATGACCTTCCAATATTTGAGTGACAACAATTTCAATATTATAATTTATTTTGGTCCTTGCACCATCAAGAGTAAGGAATATTTCATTGATCGGTGTACTAATGATCCTTAGTCCTCATTGTTTGTCGTCAAATTGACTAAATCCCAATGTCAAGGAAGTCATTTGGTACGTATGCAATAGTTCAAAATTCCTCAATTATTTTTCACAAATAATATAATTTCGCAATGTCATTCACTTCATATTGCTTGTTGCACAGGACGTGCATACTACATTTGGGAATGAAATTAGGAACAAAGGGTTCATAGAGGTCATGCTTCTTGGTTATAAGGATGACATCATGTGCAAAGTTTTGGTTTCACATACTAGGAATTCAACAAAGTTTGGAAAATGTTGGAAACAATTTTGCATCGAATATGGATTGAAGGAAGGAGACGTTGTTGCCTTCGAGGTTGACCACCATTGGAATGAACTTAATGTTGAAGTTCACATTAATGGATGTAGTTGTAATATTAATCACCCAATATCAGTGTGAACCATAGAAGACAACATCATTATATGTTCAAGTCTTGTAATTTTTATATTTGAATAAAAGTTTCTTTATGACTACTTCGCCTGAATGCCATAGGTTTAACTCATCAAAATATTTTCTTATCTCCAACATGGGGTGATCAAACATGATTACCAACACTAAAATCACACTAAAACAAATAAATCACACAGAACCCATTGGATTTAAGACAAAAATTCAAAATTTTTTACTATGGTCCCCTAGGTAACCAGAACTGGCTCCTGTAGTACAACTTTCTATACAAATCCTAAATTTTTTTCGCGTAATCGTTTACCAAGGACCTGTAAACGATTACAAGCGTGGTTTTTGGTGCACAACTTCCTTGGCTTCAACTGACTTCTCCAACTCATCAAAATTCTTTCTTATCTCCAACATTGGGTGACCAAACATGATTACCAACACTAAAATCACACTAAAACAACTAAATCACACATAACCCATTGGATTTAAGGCAAAAATTCAAAATTTTTTACTATGGTCCCTTAAGTAACCAGAACTGGCTCCTGTAGTACAACTTTCTGTACAAATTCTAAATTTTTTCGCGTGGTCGTTTACCACAGACTTGTAAACGATTACAAGAGTGGTTTTTGGTGCACAACTTCCAAGACTTCAACTAACTTAACCAACTCATCAAAATTATTTCTTATCTCCAACATGGAGTGACCAAACATGACTACCAACACTCAGTTTGTTTGACTTAGAGGGAGTTAAATGATTTTATCCATTGGGAATGTTGTAAACCAGAATTGGCTCATTTTTAACTAGTTGAAATGGTTCTTTAAAAGTGTTTAAAGGAGAACTAGACGTAACTCAGATTAAATGAACCAATATAAAATAGCTTTCATATTTGTCTCTTTTTTACTATGTTTATAAATTGTTTTCAAAATCTTCAAATATTCAAATACAAACAAATATATATATATATATATATATATGGGGTTTGTTAACACGTGTACGCCTGTTTTTCAGTTGGTACGTTTTAACAATGTGTACCGGATTATAGTAGACAAAAATACCCTCATTTATCATGGATTCTAAGTTTTAAGGTCAAGGATATTTAAATAATTTTCATTCTCAAAACTAAAAAAAAAGAAACCCCAAACCCTTACTCACCTCCTTAATTCCTCTCAACCCTTTATCTTTCATCTCTCTCACTCAAACATTTTCTCTGTCATCCCTACTATTGCCCCAATTGAAAATAAATAATAAAAAACCCTTGCCTAACCCTAATCCACCTTCCTCACTTATCCAATTCATGTAAATAAAACCTTCATAAATCAATTAAATTTTCATTCATCATTTACACATCTACACCACATTTCATTATATTTTTAAAGAACAAGATATTT
>NC_028359.1:20616374-20619929 GCF_000741045.1 Vigna radiata var. radiata | reverse complement strand
ATTTTTTGTTCTTGTTGTAACCCTTTACCCTTGTTCTTGTTGTCTCCAAATTCACTAATAAAGATTTTTCTAATATCAGAACAATTCCGACAATCAATAAAAAAATATTAGTAAAAAAAAAAAGAGAACCAGTACTCAACAACATCAACAAAAAATTAATAGTTTAATCGGTAACATAATTTCCCAAATTCAAAGATATCAAAAAGAGCTTCTTCAAATAATATATACTCAAATTATTTTAAATAAAATGAACAAAATCTGATACAAGCATGTCACAATATGAAAAAAATCATTCATGTCTTCAAATCCCCTAGAACAAAAAACAAATTCGTAAACCCCTATTTTTGTCATTATAGGGTTTTTGAAAAAAACAAAGAAAGAGAAGTGAGAAAACAAAAATGTGGAGAAAAGAGAAGAAAAAGGAAAGGGTGAAACAAACACTGATTATGTTTGGGAATTTTGAAGAGAATTAAAACACTTGTATTGTTTAGCTCAAAAGTGTTAAAGGGTTTAGACAATTGTCTAGTGTTGATACCAGGAGTGGTTAGAATACTTGGATACAAGGAGTGGTTAAAATTAGACTAGTTAGGATTGACTAGGGGGACTAGGAGTGGTTAGAATACTCGATATGTATACCAAGAGTGGTTTATACTCGATTGTAATCTCGGATAAGATTAGAGGAACCTCTCAAGAGTTCTTAAGCGAGGTTGTATGTCGCTCAGGATTAAGTGAACCGGTATAAAATTATTTTGTTATTCCCTTTCTTGCTTAAAATTGGTTTCTTAAATGCTTTATTTAGAACACACATTAAACAACTATCGCAAACAATTTAACCCCTGCAATAGTTATTAAACGTTGATTTGCAAAGAGTCTTAAAACACTATTCAACCCGCTCCCCTTTATAGTGTTTTATTGTGATTTCAAATATGTCATCCTAAAGAACATTACTGTCTTTAATCCTGAGAATCAATAGTAAAATAAGATTAACACAAGAATATAACATGGAAACTCCAAAATTAAAGAAAAACTATGACTATTGTCTAATGACAACCATAAAATAACACTAGGTGAAAATTTTTACAACACATACACAACTCTCTCATGCCTTTTGATGCCAAGTACACTCATACTCTCCAAAGCAAGAATTTAACCCAAACATCGTAACACTCTACTACAAGACTATAAGAAAATTCAAATACAAGTTTAAAATATCTTTAACTTGACAAAAAACACCATCGACTTAAAGTTTTCAACACAAGATTGTTAGAAATAAAGAAGCTTGTTTCTAAACACCAAGAGGGGGTGAATTGGAGATTTATAAAAGCGTGCACTTTTCAAATCTTTTTGTAGAATTAGAATGATCTTTAAACCTTTCTTGCGCTATAAGTAAAGTATGTATAAAGTGAAATATAAAGAGATAGACAAAGAAGATCAAATACAGTCTTTATCCTGGTTTAGAAACAATGCCTACATTTAGCACCCTTCCAATCAACCTTTGATTGAAGGATATTTCACTATAATGATTGGAGAATTACACCAAAGGATTTATAGTGAACACACTCTCACAATGTAAACACATTTCCCACTCAAACAATCAAATATAGAAACGAATACACCTGCACACACAGAACCACATGTTCTTATTGCGAAATCCCTTTGAGAAACACGTCTCAAAGTCCAAGAGCTCCTCATTCTTCTTCCTGTTGCGCATAAACAGGGAAACAACACAATTAACAAGTGCAAAAACCTTTTCTGATCACAACAAATACACCTCAGCAGTGGGAATATGGATCAACCAGTCAAGCTCTCAAATATCCTCTCAAGAATCCTTCAATGTTCTTCAAAATCTTTGCTTCTTCATTCTTGGAACGTATGTTCAATCTGTAAAACTTTCTCACATCAAAATTGTCACATATGAAATTGTAAGAATGATAAAAAGTTAGAGAATTACAAACAATGCGTCAATTTATAGTTTTCATCATATCAGATGCAAAGTAATCGATTACATTAGTAATGTAATCGGTTTCATAAAAAATAGATTTAAAAGTATTACGACTAACTCAACTCTTTATTGAATGCACAATTAATGTAATCGATTCACATTTAATGTTAGTCAAACATATTTAAAAATATGACTGTTATAGAAGTTATGATTAAGCTGAAATTTGTTTTCAAAATATAACAGACTTAATTGATTACATAAAACGTGTAATCAATTAAGCTTAACACTTAAACAGATTTTGAAAACTTTTTCCTCTTCAAAAACTCATCACAACACATTTGAAAATGATATATGTAAAGGTACAAGTTTTAATCGATTTAACAACTAACGTAATCGATTCAAACTAGCTTTTTTGCCATAGTTCAAAAACGTAAGTTGTCTAATGAACTTAATTGATTACAACAACACTATAATCGATTATGTCATGCATATTTGTTTTGTGCTTGTGGTTTTCATCATATAGAAACATACAGTGTGCATACATAAATATAATCACATCAGAATCATAGTAGTATGCAGAAACAACAATATGTCCAACATATGCATTTATCACAATAAGCATACACATTTCCACATATGTATTTCATCACACAAACACATTTCTGTTGTGACATGGCAACATCCATGTGTTGTTACTATCAATGTGTTGTCATCATAAAAAATAAACACAACAGGAATTAGGTTCAACTCTCACATTGCTCCCCTATCAACAAAGATCATCTAAGAACCTTTTATTTTGAAGTTTAACAAAATCATCTATTAAAATAATGTTTAGCATAAAAACTATCTAGGATAACTCGCTAAATGCTATATAACTAAACATTATCCTAAACAATATAGAGAACAAACTATCCTAAACGCTATAGTAAACGGAGGACTATCCTAAACACTATAAGTAAGCAATCTAATTGTTTAAACTGATGTACAAATAATCCTTTTTGTCTGTTATGTAGTCTCTCTTTATCTATACAATAGGAAAAGTGATTTATTCAAAAGGCCTATGTTGATTCCGAACAACGTTAAGAAATACAAAGACATTCTGGGAATGTTTGTTCGTTACTTTCTATCTCACCAATTTGTACAACACCATTTTCTTTTGAAAAGCACAGTAGCATCTNACATCGTACAAAAGGCTACAACAACTCTATCAAAACTCAATGCTCTAGTGTAACAGATATTTTTTGAGGTTCTCTATAAAATTGAACACTACATGAAGAAGAGAAGAGAAACAATTAAATCATTAAGAAGAGAAGAAGAATGATTAAATTGCACATACTCTTATGTTACTACTATTTCGCTTTAGTTCACCATCTAGCTTTGATAATATTTCTTTGTAACAATCTTTTAGTTCTATATTGTTTTGATCATATCCTTTCTAAAAGAGATATTCATCTATACTTGTTTTAAAAACATTCTTTGTTTTTGAATAATCAAGAGTAATTCAAAACACTCGGTTTGTTTAACTTAGAGGGAGTTAATTGATTTTATCCATTCGGAATGTTGTAAACCAGAATTGGCTCATTTTTAACTAGTTGAAATGATTCTTTAAAAGT
>NC_028359.1:20599529-20613398 GCF_000741045.1 Vigna radiata var. radiata | reverse complement strand
TAATTTTTTTTTTAACTAGTGACATGGTTAATATTTTGTCCCATCACTTTCTTATCTTCGTCTATTAAGACATATGAGATTTAATAACTAAGAAAACAATTTTACTCACTTAATGTAAAATTATCAATGCCTTTTATTGCTTCAATTCTATTTTGTATGTAGCAGGAAACTTCATATTTTTTACCATGAAAAAACAAGAAAGTATACAAATTTATGAGAAATTTGAAACTTAATTAATCATATTTTACTAATCATAATTATATGTTTATTATACCTAATAAATATTTTATATTTCCCATTTATATTATTTTAGTTGATTATATATTTCAATTAGACAAGTCAATTTGGTCTTGACCAGACATTTGGGGCTAGTAAACTCACTAGGTCAAAGTCCTCTATTGAAAAAGTTAATAGAATCAAAATATCCATAAAACTCCTCTAGACAAGGATTAGCCTTTAGACCTTCTTGTTAGAAAGAATATTCATTTTGAATAGAAGAAAAAAAATAGTAGTGCAAATCAAAGTACTTTTAATTTGTCAAAGAACATTATACAAATAGTTTAGCCAGACTAACATAGACTTTGTAAGAGATTCAAATAATTTTGGTTGGTTGCTTATATAGAAAATTATGCAACAACATATTTAATTTTTCGTTATTGGCTAAACATTTAATTTTCTTGTGTGAAAAATTCATCTAGATCTTAAAGAAAACAAATTAAGGAATCCCAATTTGAAAGTTTAAAATAATGAATTTATGAATAATAATTTTATGAATTTTTTTATTATATGTTGTTTATATTTTTTTAATTTATGACTTAAATTTAAATATGAATTCCACCAATTATTTATTTATCTATAATAATCAATATATATATGTATATATATAGTAATTTTAAGAAAGAATTTAGTGTAAATTTTATTAGAACTGATCCAATATTCTCACATTTTTGTCAGACTCCAAGTTTTTTCTGTTATGTGAGATTTTATCATAATGTATTACATAATGCTTTATTAAATGTTATAAGTTTTTTGTTCGCAAAATGATGAAGATGAAGTTTTGATGATGTTCAAATCAAGTCAAGAGAAATCAAGATTCAAGAAGATCTTTTGAAGACTTGTATTGTTATAAAAAGCTTTTGTAATAATTGTAATTTAATGTCTAGGAGTTAGGTTCTTAGTAGTTTTGATTTCATGTACTTTCATATTTCAAAATTGATGTTCAGAGTAAAAAACGCACTATATTAATATATTAAACCCAGTGTTAATCAATTAATCTTGATAAGAGCTGGAAACTTAAACTGCCTCTGAAATAATCGATTAAAATACCTTTTAATCGATTAACAAGTGGATTAATCGGTTAAAGGTGACCGTTGTAGTTTTCTAGTCGTTGAACTAGTCGTTGTACTCATTTTAATTGATTAACAAGTATATTAATCGATTAAAAGTGTTAAATGGCTGGAAACGAAGAATGAAAGAGTTTTTTCTTGAGTCTATAAATAGGATCTCATTTTCCTTCAATAATAACAACTCTTCTCTTTTGTTTTAGTACTCAAAAACCTTTGAGACTCGTGTATTCTTGTTCGGCTTGAGAAACTGTCGTTTGTGGAGTTGGTGAAGTGCTGCTATGGTGACAGAGGAATAATCGGTTCATCCTTCGTGCATCTAAGGAGGTGTTTGGAAGAGGAAGTCATCCTTCGTGAAGTATTTGGAGGAAGTGTTCATCCTTTGTGAAGTATTCAGAGGAAGTGTTCATCCTTTGTGAAGACTCAAAGGAGGTGTTCATCCTTCGTGAAGTATTCGGAGGAGGTGTTCGTCCCTTGGTGTCTTTAAGGGAAGTGTGTCTCATCTTTTGTGGCTTCAAGATAGGTGTTTTCTCAACAATTACAAATTGTATCTGTGTGATTGTAGTTTGTAATTATTTTGTGATTAGTGAATTGTTTATCTTGTTTTGAGATAAGCGACTGAAAGTAGGATTGGTAAGATCCGAACCAGGATAAAATCATATGTACAAATTTCTCTCAACCTTACTCTCTTTATTTGTTATTATTATTTGCTCAGTAAGTTTAATTGAGTAGAAATTTAAAAGACACATGGTTTTATTAAAGACCAATTCAACCCCCTTTTGGTTTGTTATCCCACGCTAACCATTCCGCTGCAGCCACTCTGACATTTTCTTCTCTAAATAATTGATAAAATTAATAATTAGATTATAGTCAATAATTATATTAAACTATATATTTTACATTTTATTTAATAACATAATAACATATATAATATAAAAATATTGATTTGAATATAATAAAATTACAACATATTAGACTATCTAATAAAATATATAATTTTATATATATGAATGATATTTTTTCTACAAGATCATTAAAGTCTTATAGTAGGGCCAACCTCACCTTAACCCTAACTCTAACACACTTGAGGGGGCTATGACTTTTTTTTTTTGGCCCCCACTTGAGGGGGCTATGACTTTTTTTTTTGGCCCCCACTTGAGGGAGCCTCCTAAAAAGGAACATTTTTAAGGGTGGACTAAGGTTGGTCCACAGACCATCGTTAAAGTTAACAACTCTAATTTCATTGTATAATTACAAAGTAAAAATCACATATTCATTAATCATAATTAATTGTATTAAACTTAATAAATATGTCATATTTCATGAACTATATTAAACTTATAAACTAAGTCTTTTCTAGACAGAGTTTCCTTAGTCTTACATAACCTTCTAAGTAAAAATCTTCCAAAACTTTTTCAAATGCTAATGCAAAGAATGTTCCTAGAAAGCAAAGAAAGGTTTTCTTAAAATGCTTTCAAACAACCTAGGTATCATAGAGACTTAAAAGAAAAAACAAGTATAAAAGGAATACAAGATCAAAAGAGATTAGCCAAACCCTATGTGAATATAAAAGTGATACTTAAAATCCACTTGACACATATTCACTTCCAAGAGTGGAAATTAAGCTATTACACAATTTTAGCAATGGAGATGAGATTGTACCAAAGCCATTGTCCGAAGACACCAAGCAAATAAGCAATGAAACCAAAAAAATTACAAAAACACAGGTTCTATGATACAAAACAACAAATAAAAGTGCAAAAAATACCCCTAAATTTTTGGTTTCTTAAAGTTTTTATCTTATCTTGATGTTCACTCCAAATCTGTGTATGAATCCTTCTTCCAAAGTCCAATGAAATGCTTTTGTTAGCCTTCTTTAAGCCTTCAAGATGTTACCTTCAAAGTTAGTCAAACTCTAAAAGGAATCCCTAAAGAAAAGTATTAGAATAGATGAATAAAACCAAAATAAAACTAAGAATACAAGATAAAAAGAGCTTAGCCAAACCAAAACACTTGTTGGAAAATGTAAACTGCACTAAAATACAAATCTAAAATTCAGTTCACTTGTTGCTTTGTCCTTTTTCTCAATATATTTTATAGAACACAACAATCATCATATTTCTTTCACAACAATTACCAAAGATCAAGGCTAAAGAAACTAGTGTATATAGGAAATCCTAAGGAAATAAATGATATTTTGACAACTAGAAAAATTGACTCAATGGAAACCTAACACTAAGAACTTGTTTAGGAACTAAAAACAAGTATGAATATTGTTGATAGGGGGAGCTTTAACTTCTTATATATCTTTGTTTTTTATGACGAACAAAAGAATGGTTTTATGGTTTTTTGCATAACAATTGGCATAACAAATGTTTTATCTTTATCTTCTTTGTGTTTGATATATGAATTCATCATTGTTAAACAAATCATACTTAAAACAGATTAATAATCACATTTTTAGTTGAAATAATTGATTTAACATAATATATAATCTGTTAGATTTCACCATATCACTTAGTATGCTTAATAGGGGCAAATTGTTTTGTAGTAGTCAATTATAAAAAGTATATAATCGATTAAAACAGAAAGCTTGCTACAATTTGTTTCATAAGGGAGATAATCTATTTAGAAGGGAAATTGGATAGACAATTTAGCTAAGTGTTTGAATAATCGATTACATAAGTTGTCTAATTGATTAAATCAATTTTCTTTGTCTAATCCTTTGCATTTAATGCTTGATATGTTAAAATGGTCATTTGAATTAATTACTAGCTTATATGATTAAAAAATCGATTACATGCTTAGGATAATATGTTAAAACAGAAGCAAAAGCTTAACAGATTACAGAAAAACCTTAATCGATTATAATGCGTCAAGGTTTAAAAAATCCTATATATGTGCGTCTTGAGACCTGTTTCAAAACAAGAATTTCCTATCACTTTCAAATACTAATGTTTTCATTGAGTTTTGATTACAGGAGCATTCCAAAAGTGATCTTGGAGAATCAAGGATTCATTGGTTGATTACCCATCTAGATTCTTTCAAGAAAGTGTGCTAAAGTTGTTTTAATTTGATCTACACTAGAGGAGTGTGACTTGGAGATCAGATTCATCATAAACAATTTGTGATTGTGTACCTGTGCGGGTTTGCCAAGGGTTGAGAGCTGTGATTTGTCTCGGTTTTTGTAAGAGAGTGAGGTTATTCATCTCTTGTATTGCTATATTGATTTTGAGTGTGGATGGGAATGCATTAAGAGGGTATCTTTGTATTTCTGTAAACTCAATCAATTATAGTGGATTCCTTTCAACTAAGGTTGTTGAAGGAGGACTGAATGTAAGCTTGTGATTAGTCGAACTAGTATAGATTGCTTGTGTTGATCTTTCTCTACTTTTTCTCTTTTAATTTTGATTCATCAATTTTGTTTATTGATTTCTACAAAGCCAAAGAAATCATAAAGACTTTGAAAAGATTAATTAAAAAGGCTTAATCTAATTCACACCCCTGGCTTGAGATATAAGGCGTTTCTTTTCTTACAATTGACACCAGAGTTGGAAATTTGAAAATTAATCAAATTTTAATCAATTACTTTTATTGCTTAATCCATTAAATTGATCCTGATGGCCAATGTATCTCAAACCTTTGGAGAAGGTGGATCCACAAATAGGCCACCACTATTTGCGGGTGAAAATTACCCTTTTTGGAAAATAAGGATGAAAGTTTTCTTGGAATCAATTAACAAAGGTGTTCGGGATGTCGTTATCAATGGCCCCTTTGAACCAATAAAGATTGAGAATGGTAAGAAAAAGGTTAAAGACTTTTCTGAGTGGAATGCATATGAGAACAAAAGAGCTCATTGTGATGTTAGAGCCAAGAATATCATTTCTTCTACACTTACCATTGATGAATTTTATAGAATTTATATGTGTACAACTNCAAAGGAAATGTGAGATGTTATGGAAGTCACTCATGAAGGCACTTACAAAGTCAAGAAAGCAAGGANGAATTCTCTCATTCAAGAATATGAGATGTTCAGAATGAAGAGTGGTGAAACTATCTTCGATGTACAAAAGAGGTTTATTCATATTGTTAACCATCTTCTTGCCCTTGGAAAAACATTTGACAAAGCGGAAATAAATATCAAGATCTTGAAGAACTTAAACAGAAGTTGGTAGCCAAAGGTACTACCATATCTGAATCAAGAGACTTGGCCATTATGAACACAACTACTCTCTTTGGCAAACTAAGAGAAGATGAGTTAGAACGAGGAGATTGAAGGANGAAGAAGAAGGAGAACAAAAACACATCATCGCCCTTAAGACTACAAGTAAGATTGCCTCAAGAAGACGTGTTGAAGAGGCCGATTCTGAAATAGAAAATCCAGATCTTGAAGCAATGAATCTCATGGTAAAAATCTTTTCCAAATTCATGAAATCCAGAAATAAATCCAGTTTTGATCTTCTAGGAAACACAAGATCAAATAGGAGAAAAGGAAAAGCTACTGCTGCCCCAACCTGTTATGCATAAAAATATTCTACCAAATTACACATATTCTAGATTTGAGCAGATTATAGATTATTGAGTAGTTTCCAACCAAAAATTAGTAAACTAGTCGTAATGAACCTGTTAGCTCTCAACTGGACCAGAAAATTACTTTCCAAACTAAATCACATCATGTAAGTTTATTTTAAATAATTCATATCTCTAACTTGTTTGGTTAATATAAATATGATGTTGTCATTTTGATTTATCATTTGTCATCGAAGTGAATTTAAGAAAAACAAAACGCACTGAATTTCAAATTAAAATTTAAAGTTAATAAATTTGTTACCATCATGCTCATAGTTTACCTTCTACTCCTTTCATTTCTATAATTTTATCAAAATTGGTAATAAGTAACTAAACGCTTTGCAACTACTATGGGTTGACACTAACGTCTTTTCGTGGGGGGTTTCTTGTTTTTTTATCTTTTAGTTTTGAAATTATTGAAATTATTGTAGAAGGGAAAAGATATAGCACAACCCTCCAATCAAAAATCAACATCAACATCATCAATTATTTTGTTATTAAAGTGGAAAACAAAAGAATGAACATAGCAAAAGTAACAAATTGCAGTGTCGCGAGTTGTTGTGTGTGAGTGAGGGAGAGTATAGAGATGAGAGAGAAACAAATTGGATAAGTAAGGAATGTAGATTAGGGTTAGGCGAGTGTGATTTCGAAAGTAATCTTTTGACAATCAGAGATGTCTAGAGCATCTTCTTCACTCCTTGGAGGCGGTTTTTGGATGCGGGAGCTCCGAATCACCAATTCTAGGGTTTATTCTTCCATTCTTTTCATTTATTCCATCTAGTTTCACCATGTCCATGGTGAACTAAACCCATTGTTGTTGGGGAACAATGTAATCTTTTGAAACTCTCTTATATCGAAAATCTTGTTTTATTCACATGCTTGTATTATCAATAGTTTGGCTTTTCTTATCTGATTTTCATGCTTGCATCGTTTAACTCATTCGGTGTATTGATCTTTGATTTTGTCGATACGGGAAAGTACGAGGAAGTCTCGAACTAATAGGAAATCTGTTGATTAAGCAATACTACCTAGGAATAGGAGTAGGACGGCCAATTGCTTTAACTTCTGTTTATCATGCGTTATTGATTACTTAGGGAGACTAGGAATGATGAACTAGTAATTGATAATATGCTCTCTTCGCCGAGGAATAGGGTTTTCAGTAGATTAAAAAGCTGCATGACATTGATAATAAAGCGAATTTAACAAGAATAATAGATATAGGAGAGTGGATAAAGATGAAATTTTAAACCCCAAGAACTACATTAATTGATAGTCTTATTTGTCAACTGATTGACTTTGCATTTGCATATTCAAATTCTGTTTTTGCATCAACCTTACAAATTATTTTTTTTTCAAGTCTTATAAAATCAAATCACACGAACGTCTAGGCCACTTAGTCCTTTGGGAGAACGATATTCGGTCTTACCGTTTATATTACTTGATAATGATCTGGTACACTTGCCAGGGGCTTCACAGAGGTGAGTAAGGGTTTGGGGGTTTCTTATTTTTTTTTAGTTTTGAGAATGAAAATTATTCAAATACCCTTTACCTTAAAACTTAGAATTCATAAAATATGAGGGTATTTTTGTCTACTAAAATCCAGTATACATTGCTAAAATGTACTAACTGAAAAAAGAGCATACTCAAGTTAGCAAACCTATATTATATATATATATATATATATATATATATATATATATATATATATATATATATTTTAAAAGGAAAACTATCCAATTTTTATATATATATATTCTTAATTATAATTTTTTTATTTAGAACATTTTAAATGAGTAAATTTTCTATAGTATGCTTTCTGTTTTTTTTCATATTACGTAAAATTACTTTAATAATAACAAATATAATTTAAAAAAAATAGAGATGAAAGAGAACTAATTTTTTCAGTTGCGCCTACTGTAGGGATGACAGAGAGAAGGTTCGAGTGAGAGAGATGAAAGAGAAAGGATTGAGAGGAATGAGGGAGGTTGATAACGGTCTAAAAACCGTTATTTTTATACATTAATTTGATATCAAAACACAACCCTTATGACCTAGAATTAGCCTGAAATCATGCATTTTGTTTAAGTCAGTGAACAAGAGAGCCAAAAGTGGTTTTGGAGATATTATGCTTGGTTTTACATTGTTTTGACAGGATTTTACGAGAATTGAATGATGAAAATGAAGAAGGCAGGACTTGGAATAGAGAAAGGGCAAGAAAAGATGAAAAAGAGGTGTCGCGACCACTGCCCAACGCTAACTCAGCGCTAGGCTTCCAAGACGCAGACTGCGGAGCGTTAGTAAGCATTGAGCGTCCAGCGTTGCCACCGCTGAGCGATAGCTAGCGCTGAACGCCTAAATGAGTGGGCTTGGGCAGAATTTCTGTTACTTTTTTGGCTTATAAGTACACCTAGTTCGATTTCGGAAGTAATCTGTTGGTAATCAGAAACGTCCAGAGCATCTTCTTCACTCCTTGGAGGCGGTTTTTGGATGCAGGAGCTCCGAATCACCAATTATAGGGTTTATTCTTCCATTCTTTTAATTTATTCCATCTAGTTTCACCATGTCCATGGTGAACTAAACCCATTGTTGTTGGGGAACAATGTAATCCTTTGAAACTCTCTTATATCGAAATTCTTGTTTTATTCACATGCTTGTATTATCAATAGTTTGGGTTTTCTTATCCAATTTTCATGCTTGCATCGTTTAATTCATTCGGTGTATTTATCTTTGATTTTGTCGATACAGGAACGTATGGGGAAGTCTCGAACTGATAGGAATTCTTTTGGTTAAGCAATATTACCTAGGAATAGGAGTAGGACGACCAATTGCTTTAAACTTCTGTTTATCATGCGTTATTGATTACTTAGGGAGACTAGGAATGGTAAACTAGTAATTGATAATAGGCTCTCTTCGCCGAGGAATCGGGTTTTGAGTAGATTAGAAAGCTCCATGACTTTGATAATAAAGCGAATTTAATAAGAATAGTAGATATAGGAGAGTGGATAAAGATGAAATTTAAACCCCAACAACTCCATTAATTCATAGTCCTATTTGCCAACTGATTCACTTTGCATTTGCATATTTAAATTATGTTTTTGCATCAACCTTATAAATTATTTTTCTTTCAAGTCTTATAAAATCAAATCACATGAACGTCTAGGCCAATGAGTCCTTTGGGAGAACGATATTCGGTCTTACCGTTTATATTACTTGATAACGATCTGGTACACTTGCCAGGGGCTTAACAGAGGTAAGTAAGGGTTTGAGGGTTTCTTATTTTTTTTTTTGTTTTGAGAATGAAAATTATTCAAATACCCTTTACCTTAAAACTTAGAATCCATAAAATATGAGGGTATTTTTGTCTACTAAAATCCGGTATACATTGCTAAAATGTACTAACTGAAAAAAGAGCATACACAAGTTAGCAAACCCATATTATTCATATATATATATATATATATATATATATATATATATAGTTTTTAAAAGGAAAACTATCCAATTTTGATATAGTTTTTGAGAAAAAGAAGGAAGACCGGTATTCTTAATTATAATTTTGTTATTTAGAACATTTTAAATGAGTAAATTTTCTATAGTATGCTTTCTATTTTTTTTAATATTACGTATAATTACTTTAATTAAAACAAATATAATTTTAAAAAAATAGAGAATGTATTATCCTTATTCGTTACAAAAATTTACAATTTTTTCGGGAGTTATTTTTTTTGTTTCCGGTGGGTTTTGAAAAAATCCCCGGTATTAGCAGGGGTTCCGCAAAAACTGCCGGTATTTGCAAGGGTTTTGAGGAAACTTCCGGTATTTGTAGGGCTTTTTGGAAAATCGTCGAAAATGTGCGCAGATAATATTTTTTTAGTTTTTGATTGTGATAAAATGAGATTATGATCAAATTAGTTTTATTAACCCCACATACAATGAAATAATATGAACTAAAACTGAATATTATATATAAAATAAACTACATTGTTCAATATATAATATAATTCATACATCTAATTGTTCATATATAAAAATTAAAAAGAAAGATGTTCAAAACTAAATTAAAATATTAAAAATATGATTGAGAAACATGTCCATTAAAAATGTTGATTTTGATGCATAAAGCTCATAGTAGACACAATGAGTAGTTGTTCCCAAAGATCAAGAGCTTCAAGTTAATGCACACTTAACACATCTACACAAAATTCTTCAAAATCCATCCTTCTAGGTTATAATGAATTCAGTTGTCATAAAAGAAATATAAAAATGTAAGATTGAAACAAATCAAATAAAGTGATTGAAACAATTGATCAAATAACCATATAATAATCAAAAAATTATCACACCATAGTTTGAGCTTGTTTTATTGGGTAGTAGGATCAAGTAAGTATCATTATTACGACTTTTTTTCACCTAAGTATGCTGTTGAAGAGAATGGAAATCCAATTAGCATACCTTAGAGAAATGTTACCATTATATAGTACATATTATCACTGCATCACATCTGATTTTAGGAATTTTTAATTTAAGGTTAATTGGGTAAAATGGAATTGGAGACCATAGGACCACTGATGGCAGAATGTTTTAATATAAAGGTACTAGAAGTTGGGAAGGTACTATGGCCTTTATCAAATTACAAAACAAAACACAATTGGCACAAAAGCTTAGAAATTACAACTGCCAACAAGGTGCACCATTCACCATGTCTTCCATGTCATTGTTAGAGATCAATTGCCCTTCCTCAGTAGTTCAACCTCTTACCATTGGCATTGACAAAAGACATGGAATTACAAGTTACCCTGAATAAGTCCCAATTGCAAGAAAAAAATGAATCAGGAAAGAAATCCTCATTCATTGGCATGATATTCCCACTGGCGAGAGTTCTTGAGATTTATTCAATCTCATACAACAGTAGTTCCTGTATTTTCACCTTGAGGACAATTTATGGGCAAATTGTTTGACGCAAGTTTGTTTAATTAGCTAATTATTGAAAAAATAATATAGAATGGTAGGTCGATTATTTACAACAGGGAAGAGGGAATAATTTGTATAAACCTTTTAAAATAGAGATGGGATTAATTTTTACAGTCGGGGGGAGATGTTAATAAGATACGGTGCCCTTGAATGTCCCTAACTAGTATCTTATTCTTCGAAAACGCTTCTTTGACAACAAAATGTTGACACAGTTTTGACAACGCCACGTGGCAGTTGTCAATTGGCCGAATTAAAAAAGAATTAAGTGTGTTAATGGACAGAAAGATTTTTACAATGTGCCCTCAAAATACGTTAAACGGCGGTGGAGCAAAAATATTTGTAGAAGGCACACTCTCATTAGAGCAGCGTATAAATATTCCAATCATGAACCGACGATGCAAAGATATCAAATGTTGTGCAAATGATTCTATGAAATAGCTGACGTAGCTTGCGAGTCAGAAGCTTCTTCTAATGAGTTGAAAAAAGAACTTGATTTGCTGGGTAAAAAGTTTGGATGCAGTTCATCCATGACAAATAACATAATTAGTGATGGAAGTGAACTACGATATGACAATCCGGTCATCGGTACAATACCCAAAATTGTTGAGGCAAGTGTTGATGTACTTGTTCGTAGCCCTGTAGCAGTGAAGCGAAAAGGATGACCAAGCACCAACAGGTTAAAGTCGGTCATGGAGAAAAGAAATCCTCATATAGGTCTTCATTGGAGATGGATCAGTGGACATGCCTCCCGGGGAGATGGACGGTTCTGCATGTGGCATATTGTGTCCACCATCCTCTGGTCTTCTTCGTCTAGCTTTCTCTTCAGCCAACTCTTCCTCCAATACAACAACCCTCCTTCTAAGTTCTGCAACTAGATTTTGTTGCTCGTCTAAAGTACACATAAGACTCTCTCTGCGTTTTCTTTTCAGTAGCTTCTTTGCTGATGGTTTGTCATCTTTGTGATCCTTTTCATCCTTCTTATCCTTCATTGTACCAACATCAACATCATAATGAACCTAAAATTGAACAATTGTTATCATACTATAATGACATTTATCATAACATACAACAGTCAAACAATAAAGCACATACCACACCCATTTCCATAACTAGTTTCATGTAGTTGTCTCCCAAATGTATATTCATCCAATGCAATATTATAGGAAATTTATCTACTGGACATTGGGGAGGAATGAAATTCTCACAAAACCATACCTAAAAATAAATTTCATCTTAACATTTGGTCAAGAACACAATGCAACCCAAAACATAAATTGACATTTTAAATCATATCATATAAATTACCTGCAGCATGTAAATGCAACCATCAACATAAACGTTTGTTGTACCTTTTCCTTTCTTCCAACCATCTAAAGCTTTGCACAAACTACGAACCAAATAAAGATACACTAAACTACCCCAACAATAATTACCCAATCCACTTAAATTATCAACAATTTCAAACAAAATTGGAAACACTCTTCCGCTACATTGTTGAAATAATATCTAAGATATCCCTACCAATATGTACAAGCTACAAAAATGAGAACAAGGTATTTTTTTGTTTTCTCATCAAACATTTGCATACCAAATTGAAATCTCTTGTTTTTTTGCCTATGTATTTCACACAAGCACTTCTTCCCATTTCTTCCTTTAAATTAATATCTTTACCATCTGAACTCAACCCCAAACCTAAAAAAAAATTCCTTCTCATTCACAGACACAAGTTTATCTCCAATTAAAAGAGAACAATTATTGGAATCCATCCACTTAACCAATAACTCACTCAAGATATTCCTACCTATTCGAAATTTACCACTCAAATCTAAAAACCAACGATTCAAATCAGTGACCGGTGCTTGATAACAGTTCAAAAACCGTTATTTTTATACTTAATTTTGATATCAAATGCACCCTTGTTAACTTAGGAACTTTCTTTTACTCATGATTTTGCTTTAGTTTTGTGAATAAGAGAGTTGAGGGTATGCTTTATGATTTTATCACTAAATTTCCTTGATTTTGTAGGTTATTGGAATGATTTGAAAGAAGGATTGAAGTATCAAGGAGTTGTAGTGCAGAAAAGTCAACCAGAATGCAGAAAAGTCAACCACTCAACTAGTCAACCATAATGCTGAAAAGTTGACCAAAGTGCAGTTTTCTGCCGTAGGAGCGCGGGGAGGTGAAAAGCATCGCCGGACGGTGGACTGGGACCAGGTTTTCACTGTTTTTCGCCTGGACAGCGCTAAGGGCCATTCTAGGTGTCGCACCCACCACCGGGCGATGCAAACCACCGTTGGGCGGTGTACTATCGGACCTAGGCCAGTTTTCTGTTATTTTTATGATCTGTTTTGGGCTTGGACTCGTTTTCTGTTATTTGTCTACCCTATTTAAAGACTAGAACATCTTAGAGAATGTATCTTTTGATGGCTTAGGCACAAAAACATATTTTTCACCCCTTTGGGGGCAGATTTAGGGAATTGACAACTCTTATTTTCTCTTTCTAGGGTTTCTATCTCTTTCATTCCATTGTACACCTAGTTCTTCATGACGATGGAGAAATAATCTCATTTGTTATTGGGGAATATGTAACCTTTAAACTCTCTTGTATTTGAATTGATTATTATTGATATATGCTTCTTTCATTAATTGTTAGAGATATTCTTCTTTGCTCAAATGTTTGTTATGATTTATTCATATTTGGCATAAATCTTATGATTTGTAAGTATCATGAGGAGATATCGCACTCTTAGGGTTGGTGGATTTGGGGAAGGTGAGAGTTCTCCTCTTCTCTCCATAAGATTGGTATTAAGAGATATCTACATATCACGATCTGGGGAATTCCCTTGATAAGAATATTACCTAAACATAGGAATAGGGTGATCAATTGCTTTATTGTTGGGTTCTCATTTGCGCTCAATGCTTTTATTGTTTAACTCATTCAGTAAAAGATGTTTGTCTTTATCGATATGGGGACGTACGGTAATGT
>NC_028359.1:20596489-20599189 GCF_000741045.1 Vigna radiata var. radiata | reverse complement strand
GCCTAAGGATAGGGGTAGGACGGTCAATTGTATTTGCTTCAGATCGCATTGCATTATTGGTTACTAGGGGAGGCTAGGATAGCAAGTCGATAATTAGTAATAGGCTCTTTTCACCAAGGGATTGGGTTAAGGGTAATTAAGAAAGTATGCATGGCAATTAGATAGATAAGTGAATTAAATAAGAAGAGTAGATATATGAGACTGAATAAGATGAAATTGTAAACCCCAACAACACCATTCATCCATAGTTTGTCAAAACCAATTGAATCAATTGCGTTGCATGTTTATTTTTGTTCTTTGCATATAACCACCAATTTTATTCTTTTTTCAAGTCTTAGTCGATTAGGTTACATGAAAGTTAAGGCCTAAGAGTCCTTTGGGAAAACGAATCTCGGACTTACCCATTTATATTACTTGATAACAATTTGGTATACTTGCCAGGGACTTAACAAGTTCATCTCATATTATCAACATCATCGATTCACTTTTATGTTTTGCATCAATTGCTCAAATTGCATGCATATTTACTTTTATTGTTTTGCATTCAAAAACCACAAAATATTTGTCTTATAGTTTTGATTGGTTAAGCAAAAACACAACTCTTTAGTGCCGTGAGTCTCTTGGAAAAATGATACTCAGACTTACCGTTTTATTATTACTTGATACGATTTGGTACACTTGCCAGAGTCTTAACAAGTTTTTGGCACCGTTTCTGGGGACTCGTGGTATAACTATTCTATTTGTGGGATTCTTAACCGATCAGACTTTTTATCTTTCTATCTTTCTATTTCTCTACCTTTCTATCTATCTTTCTTAACAAAAACGAAAAAAGCTAATATATATATATATATATATATATATATATATATATATCTTTTACTATTTTTATTTATTTGGGCTAATTGTGTGCTCTAGTGCAGTGTTCCTTAGTGTGTGCAGGATAAAATTTGTATTAGGAGCACAAGATCATCAGGAGGCAGATAAGAAAGGAGAACTGATTCACCAACACCTTGCTGTGAAAAGTGACAAACCCAAACCTAGCACACCAGTGAAATTCATGAATAGGTTATGGGTTGTCAAGACTATCAAAGCAAACAGAGTTCTTGAGATTGAGGATCCGTAGAGTTGGTGACAAGAAAATTTTCGAGATTTTGTTGGTGTCATGAAGGAAGAAAGATTGCCAACATAAAATATCAACACCTACTGATGGGTGTTTGAGCTTTACTGGGTCAAGCTAATGACGTTAAAAGAGCTCTTGCTGGGAGGCAACCCAGTTTCTAACTTTTTCTTTTCAAATCATACAACATATACAGTCGAATATGTAAACTACATAGTCGACATTAACCATGTAAAACATTTTGAAATTCTTTTTCTTCTTAAAAATACACATAACACTGATCTGCAAAATCTGTACAAAGATTTTAGCATAGTCGAATCCATTAGTAATGTAGTCGACTGTACTAGAACTTTGTAGCACAAGAATAAGTTCATAAAAGTGCTTGTGATTTCTTGCTTTAAAACATGTGCAGTAAAACATACGAAATGATGCATAACACATAGCACATTAAAGCATATACACATGTTCTAGAAATACATCAATCAATCAACATAGAAACACGTATCATAGTACACACACATGTACATGTTCAACATATATTACAGTTTAATCAGCATAAGAACATGTAATGCAACAACAACATGTACTTGTTATTTAGCAATGTGTTGTCATCATCAAAAACGAGATTGATATAGAAATTGTGTTGTCAACAATCTCAACAATCTCCCCATTTTTTGATGATGGACAACCATGATTAATAACCAACCATCTTTGCACACTTTAATACAAAACAGAGTAGCAGAAGAAATTAACATGGTTAAAACAGTTATGTACTCTGCATGTAACACACCAATCAGCAAAATAAAATCAGTAATCTCCCCCTTTCATATAGCACAATAATATCATAAATTTTCTCCCCCTTTGTGCATTAGCAAAAAAGGTATGCTTATGATATTTTGCTGAAGAACAATCAACCAAAGATACATCAAACAGAATATGCAAGTTATCAAAGTATAAGGATGATCTTAATATCACATTCAGTCACATGTAAAAATAACTCCCCCTGAAATGCAGGCATGTGAATGAAAAACATGTAACGAGTGATACTCCCCCTGTCATTATGCATAAGTAATAAAATCAAATCAGATGCACAATGCAGTATATCACAGATTAAACACGGAATTGTATCAAAGATACTCATGAAGTCATCCAAGCAATTCAAGACATGGAAAAACAGTCAATCAGTTCAAGAGGTGAATCAACAGCAACAGAACCTCACAGATGCACTATCAGTGTTTCTCTCAAGTGTTTAAGATAAATCAATGTCACTCAATGCACTCAAGAAAGCAAACACAAGTAGACTTGGCAAGCCTCTAATATCAACTCTCAAACACACATGCATGTTCAAATCAAAAGGTCTTTTATGGATGTAATGGGGTCAAGGACAAGGGAGGACAAACTATGGAAGAGAAGCTACAAACCAAAAAGAATAGAGGAGCAATTGGGAATAAGTGAAAATACAATCAAATCACACCCAAAACCTCTAATTCAATCCTCTTCTTGACTCCATTATTCACAAAACTTTTTTTTTCATTTTTCTGTATATTTTTTTTTCATCTTGTCTCTTTTCTTTTCTTTCTTTT
>NC_028359.1:20584254-20594015 GCF_000741045.1 Vigna radiata var. radiata | reverse complement strand
GGGGGAAAAGAAGAATGGAATGAAAATATGCAACTAAAGCTATCTAAATGCAACACACATGACACGACACACAAAACGCAACAACACACTCACAACACGAGACAAAACACAACACACACAAACACAACAAAAGACCTAAAACCGAACCGTTGCTCCCCGGCAACGGCGCCAAAATTTGATGGGTTGTCGCAGCCCATACAAATTTGATTGCATAATAAGAAATGCAGTATAGACTAGGGAATGACTCCTAGGTCGTCTCTCAAGGACCAAATATGGTTCGAAAATTAGGTCAGACACGAAGTGGGGGGGTTGTTGAAAAGTTTGTGAATGCGGATAAACAAAATCAAAACACAGACGCAACTAATAATTAAACACATATTTAAAAACAGTTTCAAGGACAAGCATATACCCAATTGCAAGTGCAAAAATAGATTTCACATTAACCAAGTCAGAGTGGCAAACACAATCACAGTCCAAGAGTCTCAAGGAAACAATGCAATATCACTAATGACCAACTAACTAATCTAAGCTAACATCTAAATTAAATTAAATAAAACTGGCATGAACAATAAAATTAACATGAGTAAACTTCTTAACTTTAATCAAGAAAATAAGAAAACCTTAATAAGGAAACCGTGTGCAACATTTAAAGGAAAAATAAATCAATACTTCCTTTTAAAACAAATAACACATCTGCATCTTAAAGATTAAAATCATCACCGGGTCAAGGAATTTCAATCAGCATGAATGCCTATTCTAAAAGCAAGCAAAAAAAAAACAAACAAACATGTGTGCCTCTTCTTAAGCTGAAAACGCATATCACCATCACTGTTTCCTTATTTCTAAAAGCAAAATGGATGTGCTAAAAAAATAGCTATTGTGTCACCGTGTTTAAATCCTATGCTGGACGTGCAAATGCAAGATTGAATAAAGAAAAATCCAATGTAAACAAACATAATGAACTGCATCAGAGTTTAGAATAAACTTTTGTCAAAATAAAGGAAATAAAATGAATGTGTTGTATGCTTTCTCTAAATGAAGATAAAACAAAACATTGTGCCACTATCATTCTAGGATCCCGAGGCCGTGGCACTCAGCCCCTCTCCCCTCTAAACCTATGATGAGCAGCTACATTCTGTAATGACCGTGTGCTTCCCAAGAAGGTAAAGTCAAGTCTCGTGCTTCCTCCTCCAGAAAAAAAATGCTCTTCAATGAATATGATGTGTAAAGCGGCTGTAGCTGCCCCTTGTCCTAGGAATCTCCTCTCCTAGGGTTGTGTGTGTGTCCGGGCCCGCTTACTTTGCTGGATGATACATCATGAAAATCCACGTGCTACCCCTATTTTAAAAGTTGTTGGATGCTATTTAATTTTTTTGCTGATCCGTGTGCAGTGTGATAGCCTTGGGCCTTTGTTGCCAGCTTTCCATGATATGGGTGTCGACTGCAGCTGCATTCTTTAATTAATTTTTTTCTTTTGGAAGCACCCTGCTTTTTGGCTTGCTCACATGAAAGTCCAGCTGCACCTCCCGTTGCTTTCGACTTGTGTATTGGCTGCAACTGAAGGCTGGACTTCAATGTGGGCCGTGTGATGTTGCACTTTGCTGGGACGTGGCATTGTGGGCTGCTGCTGGATGAAGAAGCAATTTGGATGTTGCTCGTGATGTGCTGGAAACTCCCTACAGATTAAATTACCAATGGGCCCCGCTGCACCATTTATCACTTCTAAAGTCAATATCTGAGTGCTACATTTAAGTTTGTTGGACTTCCAAATTGATGGGCCGTGACATGTGTGCATTGCAAGGCATTGTGGTTGCTGCATGTTTTCTTCAATTAAACAACACTTCTCTTCCAATTGCAAGAGTAAGCAACGCCTCTTCCAGCCAGGCCATAAATCACGTAAGCAAAGGAAATCAAATTGTGCTCTCCACATGTGTTTCGCTTTCAGCCCATCAAATTCAATTATCACACTTCTCTTTGAAATGAAATAAATTTTATTCTCCTCATGTGGATGGTCTTGAGTTATGTGACATTTCTCTTGAAGTCCCAAAAATTAACCTATAGTTTCCCTAAAAAATAATAATGCAAAAATCAACTCAGATAATTCAATTTAATTAAAATAATAATTTCTGATCAAACTAAGCACTATTAACAGAAACGGGAAAATACCGGACAATTAAGCACAATTCCCTGATTAATTCTAGCACAATAAACTAAGTGAAATCAATAAAATATCGACTCCTCAGGGTACCACCAGCCCCTCAGTTAAACCAATGATGAAAGATCATGAGATTGCAACCAACTCACAAACATGAATCCTTCTCTTTCACATAGATTTAGATCAATTAACTTTGGTGTAGCGACAATCTTTATGGTTGCATGAGTAAATCTTTCTCGGACATCATCGTCACTTATCCATCTTGTAGGATCAGCCCCTCTTTCAGCAGTTGAGATAATTTTGAATTGCTTTGATGAAGATGAAGCCATTTCAAGAGAATAGTTCCTCCCCAGAGTAGACAAGGGTTTAGGTATAATTGTGTGATATTGACTTGGTGCTAGACAACAAACCATTTTTTTAAGACTCAGATATGGTATGAAAAACCTTTTAAAAAAATCAAATTTCAACTTCAAAAGCAAAATTTTAATAAGCACATACAGAGCATAGTCAAATGACTTAAAATCATAGTCGGCTAAGACACATGAAAAACATACTTTCACATACAATCAACCAGTCAAGCAAACAGACACTATAATCATATCATCACACAACAACAACAACCAATGCAGTTCAGCTATAATGCAATAGATCGATACAGATTTACCAGTTGTAGATTCTCAAGAAAATGATTTTAATCCAGATTAATCCATCCTTGAGATCACACTGCATCAGCTTTATATCCTGCAAAACAAATTAGGATTTGGTTGCTGGTACCCATTTAACTTTGGGTCCATAATTGTCAGTTCTTGTTACTTGTTCCTTTGGTTTCAAAACATATAATTTTTTGGGAAGAGCAACATTTCTATAATAACAGTTTCTAACAGAGTGACCAACACAATTACAATAGAAACATGCATTTCTAGCAGGTTTACTTAAATCAGTAAATTTCCTAGTATTGGTTCTGTTAGATTTTAGTACAACATCTAAATTGTCTCTCCCTTGTGTAAACTTAGCTAGCATGCAAGTTAAGTAACTTATCTTTTCAATATGAGCAGAACAATTTCCACAAATTTTATCTACTGTAACAGTGTCAGCCTTGGCATTTTTAGTAGTTAACAAAGCTTCATTTAACTCTTTTTGTAACTTCATGTTATCAGCAACTTATTAATTCTAAGCTCAAAATCTCTTCTTTCAGAGTTTAGTCGATTAACCTTGTATTGCAGTCGCATTGCTTCAGCATGCAATTCTCTGAATGTATCCAATAGCAGATCATATTTAACTTCAACCAGTTCATTTGAGATGTCTGCATCACTGTCATAATCGTCCCAAGTAACTCCAGTCATGTAGCACAAGTTTGATTCCTCATTTTGATGAGCTCCTTCATCACTTGAACTTTCAGAATCTGAATTCTCCCAAGCAATGTATGCTCCTCTTCTTTTCAGATTTTTGCCTTGAGGGAATCTTTTCTTTCCTTTCTGCATCGGCTGTAATTCAGGACAATCAGGCTTGATGTGACCTTCCTTTCCATATTCATAGCACCGGACAAGATTTGTACTGAAGCTTCTCTTCTTGCTTTGACCTGCATGGTTAGACAATTGACTATCATTTTGCATAAGTCGACTAAACTTTCTTAACATCAAGGTCATCAATTCTTTTTCGTCCATGTCTGTTTCTGAGTTGTTCTTGTTTGTAGCCTTCAGAGAAATGGACTTCTTTTCTTCAATCTCCTCTTCATCCTTCATTCTACCAAGTTCCAATTCATGTTCACGTAACTTGCCAAACAAGGTAGCCATGTTCATCGTTCTGAGATCTTTGGATTTAGAGATCGTTGTGAATTTTGGTTGCCAATTTTTGTTCAAGCTTTTCAGAATCTTGATATTGATTTCTTCTTTATCAAAGACCTACCCGAGAGCCATGAGATGATTTACTATATTGATTTCATCAGTGCCTTCATGAGTTTCCTTTAGAACATCCCAAATTTCCTTTGCGGATTTGCATTGAGATATCCTGAAAAATTCATCAACAGTTAGTGCAGAGGCAATAATATTTCTAGGTTTAATATCATACTGAGATTTTCTATTTTCATCAGCACTCCACTCAGTAAAAGGTTTTAGTACAGTTTCTTTATCAACAGTTTTTTTAGGCCAAAAAGGTCCATTTAAAGTGGCATCCAAAATTCCTTTGTCTTGCGATTCAAGAAAGACTTGCATTCTAATTTTCCAAAAAGGATAGTTTTCACCAACAAACAGAGGTGGTCTATTTGTTGAAGCACCTTCACCAAAAGATTGAAAACACGAAGCCATCCCCAGGTGTATAGTCGAATCAATAAAAAACAGAGTCAACTAGTTTTTCAAATATCTTATGAAAACCAGCTCTGGTGCCAATTGTTGGAAAACAGCTTGGCTTCTTTATATCATCACCAAGAGGGGGGGGGGGTGAATTGGTGTTGTTTCAAAAACACTTTCTTTTCGCAATCTTGCAAACAAAGAATAAAGCTTTTTAAAGTTTCTTGAAATGCAAGCAATAAAAAATGTATGTAGCACAAAAAACGTAGTAGACTACGTTAGAAATAGAGACGACTAGAATGTAAAAGACAAGGGATAGAGAAATTCAAACACAGGTTTATACTGGTTCGACCAACAATGCCTACATCCAGTGTCCTTCCAACCCANGAAGCAAATGCACTATAATGGTTGCGGTTTTTACAACAAGGAATTTATAGAAGACCTCCACGTCAAAAATATAAATCTCCTCTCTAACCCAAAACCAAAATATAGTTGCAGAAAACCAAACCAGACATGCAGCAAGAATCCCCTCTTCTACAATCTGAAACACCACTTTGAACAATCCTCAAAGTGAAGTATCCCCCTGTATCACAACAGGTCCAATTCCAACAATCTTCACAGGATGCCAAGCCTTGATCACAATTCAGCAGTCTTCACAGGATGCCAAGCCTTCACGATCAATCACAGAAGCAGCTTCTTGTGCAGATGTTGATCAACATGTGTAAGCACACAATGTCTCCTCAATGAATCTCGTTCAAGAAAGATCACCACCGTCTTCTTGGAGAATTCTTGGAGCTAAGAGAAATCTGAAACAAAAATGAAATTGTCAGATCATCAAAAGTCTTAGAACAAATCTGTGTTCAGTCAATTTATAGATTTCTGTTAATCAGTCAGATTCTCAGTCGAATGTGCTACTAATTCAGTCAACTGTATTATTACAGTGTACTGATCTGCAAAATCTGTACAAAGATTTTAGCATAGTCGAATCCATTAGTAATGTAGTCGACTGTACTAGAACTTTGTAGCACAAGAATAAGTTCATAAAAGTGCTTGTGATTTCTTGCTTTAAAACATGTGTAGTAAAACATATGAAATGATGCATAACACACAACACATTAAAGCATATACACATGTTCCAGAAATATATCAATCAATCAACATAGGAACACGTATCATAGTAGACACGCATATACATGTTCAACAGATATTACAGTTTAATTTGCATAAGAACATGTAATGCAGCAACAACATGTACTTGTTATTAAGCAATGTGTTGTCATAATAAAAAACTAGATTGATATAGAAATTGTGTTGTCAACAATCTCAACAACATCTACTGATGGATGTTATCTGCACTAGAACAGGAATTTTCCATCTTTTGGTTTTGTAATTTGAATTATATTTGCTTCTATTTTAGTTTAGGGTTTGATGTGCTTAGTTGGATGCTTTATCTCATGATGGTTTGATGATTGATTTGAAAGATGGGTATTAGTTAATGATGCTTTGATATTGATGAAGTTGAGATTCCACAATATGCTGATATACGGGCGGTGGTCCACAAGCTATGTGAACAAATGCATTGTGGTTTTGTAATTGTGATTATGAGGTTAAGCAGGGTATTTGATTGAATGATTGGAATAAGCTTGTGTGAGGTTTTTGAGCTCCAGAATTCTTATGGATATATTTGCTATCTACTTGAAAGCATGAATGATTTTTCCTGAGTTTCTATGATTGATTGAATTGCATGTATGTGTTATATGATCAAGGTTGTTTTTGAAAAGCCCTTTTTCTAAGCCAAAAATTTTGTCCCACATGAAAAAGGAACATTTTATGTTCTACACTTTTTTAACCTAAGCCTTAAATAGCATGTGTACCGTTCCTTTGAAAATCTTTACCTTGAGTTAGGTTGAGAAATATTTTGGGGTATTTATAAAGGTTCAAGTTTGGGATTGTTGGGAGAATTGGAAAGAAAAGTTAGGCATTGAGCTAATGAGTTGAATGAAAATGCATGAAAAGGATGAGAAAGATAGAAAAAGCAAAGCATGAAAGAAAAGCTCAATGTGAAGAAAAGGGAAAGTTGGAAATGAGTAAGATTGGTAAAAAGAGAGTTTGTGCTTGAACCATGATTGTGTAAATAGCTCTCTTAACTTAAGGATTTTGTGATCTAGAAAAACCAATTTTCCTTGTTAGCCAAACCACATTATAAGCCATAAAAATTCCTTGTGATGACATGTGTATGTGATGATGTTTGATTGTGGCAAATGAATGGCAATTTTGTTCTATGTGACATGTGGATAGTAGAGGGATGGAGTAACCTTTAGAAACACTTAAGTGATTGCGTGAAATACCTTCTCCGGTGAGCAATAATTCCATGAATCTGTGATTATATCTATGCTTAGCTAATTGATCATTGATGAGAATAAATCTGTTGGAAGATTATGTGATTGTGTGAACACCATGATGAGTAATTTGAATCAAAGCATGTGCACATCTTGACTAAATTCTATTGATGAGTTAATTTGAGTTATTACTTATTCTGAAAGAAAGAGCTTTTGAATGTGATTGAACCATTGTGATGATTTGTGGAAGACTAATTTTCATCTTGTTTGCTTGAGGACAAGAAAAGTTCTAAGTTTGGGGTTGTGATAACGGTTCAAAAGCCATTATTTTTATAATTAATTTTAATATCAAATGCACCATTGTTGACTTAGGAACTTGCTTTGACTCATGATTTTGCTTTAGTTTTGTGAATAAGAGAGTTGAGGGTATGCTTTATGATTTTATCACTAAATTCCCTTGATTTTATAGGTTATTGGAATGATTTGAAAGAAGGGTTGAAGTATCACGGAGTTGTAGTGCAGAAAAGTCAACCAGAATGTAGAAAACTCAACCAGTCAACCAGAAAAGTCAAGCAGTCAACCAGTCAACCAGAATGCTGAAAAATTTACCAGAGTGTAGTTTTCTGCCGCAGGGAGCGCTGCACGGTGAAAAGCACCGTCGGGCGGTGGATTGGACCAGTTTTTCACTATTTTTCGCCTGGACAGCGCTTGAGGGCCATTCTAGGTGCCGCACCCACCGCCGGGCAGTGGAAACCACCGTTGGGCGGTGTACTATCGGACCTAGGGCAATTTTCTGTTATTTTTTATGATCTGTTTTGGGCCTGGACTCGTTTTCTGTTATTTTTCTGCCCTATTTAAAGACCAGAACGTCTTAGAGAATGTATCTTTTGATGGCTTAGGCACAGAAACATATTTTTCACCCCTTTGAGGGCATATTGGGGAATTGACAACTCTCATTTTCCCTTTCTAGGGTTTCTATCTCTTTCATTCAATTGTACACCTAGTTCTTCATGACGATGGAGAAATAATCTCATTTGTTATTGGGGAATATGTAACCTCTAAACTCTCTTGTATTTGAATTGATTATTATTGAGATATGCTTCTTTCATTAATTGTTAGAGATATTCTTCTTTGCTCAAATGCTTGTTATGATTTATTCATATTTGGCATAAATCTTATGATTTGTAAGTATCATGAGGAGATATCGTACTCTTAGGATTGGTGGATTTGGGGAAGGTGACATCTCTCCTCTTCTCTCCCTAAGATTGGTATCAAGAGATATCTACAAATCACGATCTGGAGAATTCTCTTGATAAGAATATTACCTTAGTACTCCTAGTGTTCAAAAACGAAAACTAGCTAAGACTACTTGCACTACAAGCTACAAAAATCTCTTTACTCTTCTTTTCTTTTAAGTTCAAGATCTGTGAAGTCCCACATTGTTTGTACTAAAAGAAAAGGAAGAGTTTATAAACATTTATTCACTAGAAATAACGAAAAAGACAAACGAGGCAAATACAAGCCAATGAAACCTATTCTACTCTTTTTTATGCTTGTTTTCACTTTGAAAACTCTTCATTGTTGCACCATCTATGATCATATCATTGTTAGGAAACAGGTAGGCTTCGTTTTACACCAAGAGGGGGGGGGGGGTGAATTGGTATTTGTTCAAAAACAAAATCTTTTCGCAATCTTGGTATGAAAATTCAAAGCTTTTTATCTTTCCTTGAAATGCAAGTAATGGAAATTTAATGTAGCGGAAAAATGCAGTTGACTGCTAAACTGATAAAGTCGACTAGAAAATAAAGAGTGCAGGGATAAAAAAATCAAACACTGGTTTTTATACTGGTTCGGCCAACAATGCCTACATCCAGTGTTCTTCCAACCCAAGAACCAAATGCACTATAATGGTTGCAGTTTTTACAACAAGGAATTTATAGAAGCACCACGCAAAAATATAAATCTCCTCTCTAACCCAAAATCAAAATATAGCTGCACACACAGAAACCAGAATTACAGCAAGAATCCCCTCTTCTGCAATTTGCACCCACGTCGAACAATCCTCAACGTGTAACCAGCACTCTTCACAGGATGCCAAGCCTATCACAACAGACTTCACAGGTTGCCAAGCCTATCACAGCAGACTTCACAAGTTACCAAGCCTTCAATCAAATGTAGCAGTCTTCACAAGTTGCCAAGCCTATCAAGATCAAACAAGAAGCACCTTTCTTGTGCAGATGTTGATCAAACAGTATGCGCAATTGACTCCTCCCTTTGAATCTCTCTTAAGAAAGATCACCACCATCTTCTTGGAGAATTCTTGGAGCTTCTAAAACAGAGAATACAATCTGAAATAGGATAATGAAAATGTCAGATCACAAAACTCTTACAGAACAATTTGTGTCCTGTCTATTTAAAGTTTTCTATTATATTAGATTGTATCTCAGTAGAATAGCCTACTAATACAGTCGACTGTATTAAAACAGTTAACACAAAGGCTCCTCAATCAACAAAATCAACACACATTTATGACAATTGACCTAGTCAGTCAATC
The DNA here is from genome assembly GCF_000741045.1 of Vigna radiata var. radiata. NCBI lineage: Eukaryota > Viridiplantae > Streptophyta > Magnoliopsida > Fabales > Fabaceae > Vigna > Vigna radiata. Next base: position 20,584,682 of record NC_028359.1, on the reverse strand, counting down.
TTAACTAACTTTTGAACAATATAGTCGTTGGAGCATGTAGGCTTAACAGAATTCCAAACACAACAGTAACACTGTTGAATGTTGTTGACGGATTGGCAAGCGTCCCAAATCGTTCAAGTAATATAATTGGTAAAACCCAATATTGTTCTTCCCAAGAGACTCGAAAGGCTTTCCCGTTCACGTGAATTAAAATAATAAGACTTGAAAATAAAAATTAATAAATTGATTTGAGAACAAAAATATATTAACATGCAAAAGAGATTGATTCAATTGACAAAAGAAAACAATGGAAGAATGGAGTTGTTGGAGGTTTACAATTTCACCTAATCCGCTCTCTCTTATCTACTGTTCTTGAATTATTAGTTTGATTAATTAATTGTCATGCAACTTTCTTAGCCTACCCTTAACCCGATCCCTCGGCGAAAAGA
>NC_028359.1:20582488-20583782 GCF_000741045.1 Vigna radiata var. radiata | reverse complement strand
AAAAGGAGCCTAAGCATCCAAGAGATCCTCTCCAGAGAGCAAAATTAGGTCTGACCGTCCTCCCCTGTCAAAAGAATGACTCTGAACTCGAAATAGGGGTATATATAGGTGAAGAGCGCAGCAGAAAACAGGCCCAAGCCCAACGGACCACCGCCCGACGGTTTAAGTGTGCCACCCGACGGTTTCCCATAAGCCTCCAAACCGCCCGGCGGCAAGGGTCACCGCTTGGCGGTTTCCCTCCAAGTCGCCCAACGCCAACGCTAGTGTCTACTCCTCGCCCTGGACCGCCCAACGGTGTAAGTTGCCGCCGGGCGGTGCGTCGACTTTTCAAATCTTCAATTTTCTTCTCTTTTCTTGAGTCTACGACCTTTATCTTCAACTCCATTCTTCATTTCCTCAAAAGAGCTACAAAACAATGCAACACAAGTATAATAACGCTAAAAACAACTTTTGACTCTCTACAGACTCATTTATTGAGTTTTGCTTGATTCCGAGCTCATTCCAAGTAGTAAAGGGCGTAATTAGGCCTAAAATGGCACATGAAAATAACTGTTTTTCAACCTTCATCAACACCCCAAACTTAGAACTTTGCTTGTCCACACGCAAACAAAACAGCACACAAAACAAAACTTGGCTTTATCCTCTTCCATCCAATGCTTCAACAATCCCAAAGTACATGACAAAACTACTCGATCCCAAATCTTCAGTGAAATCAAAATAAGATGCATGCATGCTTTCAATCTAGCTATTGCACAACAGATGTTATACATTATGAATGACCAATCCACTAAGCAAAAATGCAGTCATGAAAACTAACAGTTCATACCAAGCAAGTGTTTCACTCAATCACTCAAGTGTTTAAGGTGACACTCCACTCTCTATTGTTCACAAGTCACATGAAACAAAATTGTCATTCATCTCAAACAATAAACATCTTTACATGCAAATGCCATCAAAAGGACTTTTTCAAGGCTTGTAATGAGGTTGGGCTAACAAGAAAAATTGGTTTTTGCGGAATGCAAAGTCCTTGAGTTAAGAGAGCTTTCAAAATATTCAACAGTTTAAGCACAACTCTTTTCCTCACCAATCTCACTCATTCCCAACTTGTTCCCCTTTTCTTTTTCTTTTGCACTGAGCTCTTCTTCATGCTTTTCTTCTTTTCTTTTCTTTTTCTCATGAATTTTTCTTTTCACAACATTTGAGCTCAATGTTTCACAATTGCTTTTCAATTTTCCCCCATACAACCCCAAACTTGAACCTTTTCATCGCATACAATTAAGCTCATCCCAACTCA
>NC_028359.1:20576638-20579073 GCF_000741045.1 Vigna radiata var. radiata | reverse complement strand
ACAATCATAATTCATCACACATCTATTTCATAGAATATCACCATGCATTACAACTCAATTCTCATCCACATCAAATAATCATCAAGTAGCTCCATCATGCACATCAGTTAGTCAAACATTTTCAGAACAAGTATTAAAGCCAAGAGTACACACCAAAATTAGAATTCAACCTATTCTAAGAATTTAAAATGCAAAGAGTAAAAGAAGAGAATCTAGGTTGCCTCCTAGTAGCGCTTGTTTAACGTCACGAGCCTGACCCAAACCTGTTTGGCACTTGTCAGTAAATGCAATACCTCCCATCACCCATCAGTAGGTGTGCCTTCCTGGAATCCTTCAGTGGATTCAAAAATTCTCTAGCATCCCTCGGTAGATGTTAATCATTACTGTCATCAGAAGCAGTGCATAACCCAAAAATAAAATAAAATAAAATAAAATAAAATAAAAAAATAAAAAAATAAAAAAATAAAAAAAATAAAAAATAAAATAAAATAAAGTAAAATAAAATAAAATCAAATCAAATAAAATAAGATAAAATAAAATAAAATAAAATAAGTAAAATAAAATAAAATAAAATAAATAAAATAAAATAAAATAAAATAAAATAAAATAAAATAAAATAAAATCAAATCAAATAGAATAAAATCAAATAAAATCAAATAAAATCAAATCAAATCAAATCAAATACAATCAAATCAAATCAAATCAAATAAAATCAAAACGAAATAAAAAAATTCAGAAACTGGGTTGTCCCCAGCAAGCGCTCATTTTATGTCACTAGCTTGACCTGGTAGAGTTCAAACACCCATTAGTAGGTGTTGATACTCCCCTTTCTTGATATTCTTTTCTTTTTCTTCTTCTTGCTGAATTTCTTCATAAAATTAAGAACACCAAGCACCTGTTTCCATGTTTCAATCATAGGAACTTTAATCTCCAATTTGTTGAAGATCTCCATAAAGCTCAAAAATTTATTTTCCTTCCTATGATATTTCTTTTTATGAGGAAGGGGTTTTTCACAAGATCTTTTCTTTTTACCTCTCTTCCTTTTCTTCTCTCTCCTCAACTTTCCTCTTTTCTCTTTTCTTCTCTTCTTCTTTATTTTTGAATATTTTTTCTTTTTTTCTTTTTTCTCAACCACTGCTTTTTCTCCCTCATCATCTTTCTCACTCTCATTCAACTTTTATGTTCCCTCTATCTTTTCCGCAACAACAACTTTTTTTGTTTTTATTTCCTCTTCATACATCTCTAGCTCTTCTTCTTCTATCTTTTCCTCCTTGACAACCTTATCATTTGTAAAGATAGTGGCTTGACATTCTTCTTTAGGGTTATAACTTCAGTATTATCCCTAATAATGCCCAGAGACTTCAAGACCTTTGTTATCTCATCTTCCTCTATCTTTTCTTCATCAATAACTTTATCATCCTCAAAGATAGTAGCTTGACATTCTTCTTTAGCGTTAACTTCAGTATTAACCCTAATAATACCCAGGAGCTTTCAACGCATATGAGTGTTGTTCCTGCAATAAACGTTCTTTAGCTTCCCCCAACGTTTCTTTTCGAACCGAGAATAATTCCTGTTGTAAACGTTGTTTAGCTTCCCCCAATGTTTCTTTTGGCCTACAGGAATATTTCCCAAATTGGCTGTGATATATGTTTGAATGAGGTTCCCACCAGTGGTTGAAACCATTTTGGTAAAATTGAGTGCCTACAGAATCAAATTCTTGTCCAAACTGCATTCTGCAAAAATTAGGCACAAAATCCTAGAAAACATCTATTAGAACAAAAAAATAAAAATAACATAAAATCTAGTCAAACTCAATCAATTAACACTACTAGAAAAATAAACCTCGAGGCCCCGGCAACGACGCCAAAACCTTGTTGACGGATTGGCAAGAGTACCAAATCGTTCAAGTAATATAATTGGTAAAACCTAATATCGTTCTTCCCAAGAGACTCGAAAGGCTTTCTCATTCACGTGAATTAAAATAATAAGACTTGAAAATAAAAATTAATAAATTGATTTGAGAACAACTATATATTAACATGCAAAAGAGATTGATTCAATTGACAAAAGAAAACAATGGATGAATGGAGTTGTTGGGGGTTTACAATTTCATCTAATCCGCTCTCTCTTATCTACTCCTCTTGAATTATTAGTTTGATTAATTAATTGTCATGCAACTTTCTTAGCCTACCCCTAACCCGATCCCTCGGTGAAAAGAGCCTAATATTAGGCTTGTTATCCCTAGCCTCCCCTAGCAATTAATACAACATTATAGAGCAGAAGTTAAACGCAATTGATCGTCCTACCCCTATCCCTAGGCGGTATTGAAAAATTAAGAAATTACTCACCAATTCATGACATTACTGTACGTCCCCGTATCAATAAAGACAAACAACAGTTATCGAATGAGTTAAACGATAAAGGCCTTAAGCACA
>NC_028359.1:20564260-20576403 GCF_000741045.1 Vigna radiata var. radiata | reverse complement strand
TTTCCCCCAACAACAATAGGGTTTAGTTCACCATAGACATGGTGAAACTAGATGAAAAATGGAAGAAGAATGGAAAAGCAAACCCTAGAAAAGATGAAAATGAGCCTAAGCATCCAAGAGATCCTCTCCAGAGAGCAAAATTAGGTCTGGCCGTCCTCCCCTGTCAAAAGAATGACGCTGAACTCAAAATAGGGATATATATAGGTGAGGACCATAGCAGAAAACAGGCCCAAGCCCAACGGACCACCGCATGGCGGTTTAAGTGTGCCGCCCCGCGGTTTCCCATAAGCCTCCAAACTGCCCGGCGGCAAGGGTCACCGCCCGGCGGTTTCCCTCCAAGTCGCCCAGCGCCAACGCTAGTGTCTACTCCTCGCCCTGGACCGCCCAGCGGTGTAAGTTGCCGCCGGGCAGTGCGTCGACTCTTCAAATCTTCAATTTTTTTCTCTTTTCTTGAGTCTACGACCTTTATCTTCAGCTCCATTCTCCATTTCCTTAAAAGAGCTATAAAACAATGCAAAACAAGCATAGTAGCGCTAAAAACAGCTTCTGACTCTCTACAGACTCATTTATTGAGTTTTGCTTGATTCCAAGCTCATTCCAAGTAGTAAAGGGCGTAATTAGGCCTAAAATGACACACGAAAATAACTGTTTTTCAACCTTCATCAAATGTGATCCACACTGTCGACTGACACATGAAAAATCACTTTGAAATTCTTTTCAACTCAAAATGTCACACAGCACAGGTTCACAAAGTCTGTACAAAGATTTTAGCATAGTCGAATCCATTATGAGTGTATTCGACTGAACTAGAACTTTGTCACAACAAGTATAACTTCATAAAGGTGTTTGTGATCTTTTCTTTCAGAAATGTGCAGTTAATCAAAAAACATTTTATCGCACATTCCAATACAAGCATGTTCCACAAATATAACACATCAATCACTCATAGGAACATACATTGTAATTCAACAAAACATGTTCAGCAAATATGACAAACATTTCAGAACAAGAACATGTAATACTGCAACATGTCTACTATTATTAATCATTGTGTTGTCATCATCAAAAACTAGTTGTTAGGAAACAGGTTGGCTTCGTTTTACACCAAGAGGGGGGGTGAATTGGTGTTAGTTCAAAAACAAAATCTTTTCGTAATCTTGGTATGAAAATTCAAAGCTTTTTATCTTTCCTTGAAATGCAAGTAATGAAAAATTCAGTGCAGCGGAAAAACGTAGTTGACTACTATACAATTAAAGTCGACTGAAATAAAGAGTGTAGGGATAGAGAAAATCAAACACTGGTTTTTATACTGGTTCGGCCAACAATGCCTACATCTAGTGTCCTTCCAATCTTGGAAGCAAATGTACTATAATGGTTGCGGTTTTTACAACAAGGAATTTATAGAAGCACCACGCAAAAATATAAATCTTCTCTCTAAACCAAAACCAAATATAGCTGCACACACAAAACCAGAATTGCAGTAAGAATCCCCTCTTCTACAATTTGAATCCACGTTGAACAATCCTCAACGTGTAACCAACACTCTTCACAGGATGCCAAGCCTATCACAGCACGCTTCACAGGTTGTCAAGCCTATGACAGCAGACTTCACAGGTTGCCAGGCCTTCAGTCGAATACAGCAGTCTTCACAGGATGCCAAGCCTACCAAGATCAAATCAGAAGCACCTTCTTGTGCAGATGTTGATCAAACAGTGTACGCAAAAGACTCCTCAATCTGAATCTCTCTCAAGAAAGATCACCACCATCTTCTTGGAGAATTCTTGGAGCTTCCTAAACTGAGAACTTTCTGTGAAACAGGACAATGAAAATGTTAGATCAGAAAAGTCTTCTGAAATATTCGTGTTCTGTCCTATTTATAGTTTTCTGTTATTCTCAGTCGAATAGCCTACTAATACAGTCTACAATATTAAAATAGTTATAACAGACAGTCAACATAAAGGCTCCTCAGTCAACCAAATTAATGCACATTTAAGACAGTTGACCCAGACAGTCAATCTTAACTAACTTTTGAAAACATAGCCGTTGGAGCAAGTAGGCATAACAAAATTTCAAATATAACAGCAATACAGTCGAATATGTGATCCACATTATCGAATGACACATGAAAAAACACTTTGAAATTCTTTTCAACATAAAATCTCATCAAGCACAGGTTCACAAAATTTGTTCAAAGATTTTAGCATAGTCGAATCCATTACCAGTGTATTCGACTGAACTATACCTTTGTCACAACAAATATAAGTTCATAAAAGTGCTAGTGAGCTTTTCTTCAGAAATGTGTAGAAGTAATCAAAATCATTTTATCACACATTTCAATACAAGCATGTCCCATACATGTAACACATAATCAATCATAAGAACACACATTGCAAAACAACAAAACATGTTCAACAAAAGCATTGCTCATTCTAGTTTGTTATACAGCTGAACATGTAATCCTGGAACTTATGTATTGTTATTAAGCAGTGTGTTGTCATCATCAAAAACTAGTTTGATATAGAGTTTGTGTTGTCAACAATCTCCCCCTTTTTTTATGATGCACAACCATGATTAATAACTCAACCATGTTTGTACAGTTCCACATATGACAGAGTAAAAACAAATAGCAAAATCAATAAAGACAGTTCAGTTACTCTGTATATATAGCAAAAATATCATCAAGCAGATCAAGTATGATACAACAATTCTCCCCATATAGACTTGCTCTCATACACTCATGAATACTCTCCCCCTTTGTGCATTAACAAAAAAGGAATGCTTTGATATTTGTGCAGTTTTGAAAACAGAGAAGCATCAAACAGATATGCAGTTTCAGTATGACAATGATGCTCTCAAAATCACAAGTTCATCACAAAGACAAATGTAAACTCCCCCTGAAATATAGATGTGTGTGATGAAACAATGTGTAAAGAAGTGATACTCCCCCTGTCATTATTCATGAATTTCAAAAACAGTTTGTGTGCACAATGCAGAATATCACAAGTATCAACAGTTTAAGCACAGGTTTGTATCATTGGTACACAATTAAATAACATATATTTGCAATGACACAAACATGAACAATCTCACAATATTATCTCAATTTAGATATAAAATCATGTAAAGAACAGAGATAATACCAGACTATTAATGATTTAAGCAAACAGTAAGGATATAATAAAATTCCAGAATTGGAATTGTTAACCCAGTTTAGACGCAGTCGAATGCTTTAAATTATCAGTCGAATACTTTGCTTTTCCAAGTGTTGAACTTCAAATGTATATGTCCAAAGCAATGTCTTTCTTGCAAAACCTTTCAAAACCCTTTTCCAGATCAAGCATAGTGGTTAAGCAAGAATAGAATCAAATCATAACAGAAGTCAATCTATAAAAATGTATGACAGTTATAGCACAGTTGACTTCAAACATGGCATAGTCGAATCAATCAAACAGATTATTAGAATTCATTCAAAGAGATTAAGTAAATGGATTGATTCAAACTGCTAATATTATTCCCTTGGATAAAAGATGTTACATTGATTAAGCAAAGACAAGGAAACAAGACAAAACATAGAAATCATAAAAAGATGGTTCTTATATGCCATTTTACAAAATGCAACAACCTAGTCTAGGACACAAAACACAATTTGGTCAAAACCCAACACTATTCTGATTCAGATGAGTCTTCAATTTTCTTGTCAGCACTGTTTGCTCCACTATCTGTGTCACAAATAGAGGATTATTCAAAAAGTTTTATCCTGAGGGCATAGTCCATTTTCTTGTGAAGGTCAGATAAGGATTTTTGCATCATATTTAGTTTGTTCTCCAGCCGATCAAATCTTCGATCCACATGACCTTCAAAAATGCTTGATGGATGAAATATATAACTTGTTCCATCAACTCTTAAAGTATCCATTTCACTGGTAGATGGAATTTCATCAATCATTGTCCATTCATCTCTCAACTTGATAATTCCAACAGAGTCCAAGAATTGAGTTTCCATTACATTGTACTTTCTGTAGTGAATTACTCTTTCATTTGTTGTGTCTACATTTTGTAGCTTCAGTATCTTGTTGATGAGCACTCCATAAGGTAGACATAATCCATGGCCTTTAGTGAACTTCATTATGTGATCACGAATGAGAAATGCCCAATTTGATTGAATTCCAGACGATAGAGCAAAAATCAAATATATATCTTCATCTTTGAGTATTGAGTGATCATCTTCTCTGAGAAGTAATATCCATGTCATAATATAAGCACATAGACACTCATCCATTTGAAGATTCCTGATGCTGAAATCATCAAAATACTTTGAAGAAATAGGTTTCCTTAGCATGATGTTGTATAGTCCTCTACTGTCATATCCAGCAATACCATGATGGGAACATAAACCTCTGGTTTGTAGTCCAGCAATCTTTTCCCAAACAGTGTTGTTTATAACAATATTAGTTCCTTTTACTCTTGATGTCAGATTGTTTCCTTCCCTCTTGAGGTTACAGTAGAATACTTTGACTAAGTTTGGATAACATTCACCTTGTAGTTCCACAAAACCTGTAAGGTATTCTCTGATCAGCCATTCCTGGAATCTGGAAACCTTCTTTTCTAAAGAATGCAATGTTTGCGCATTTGTGCTTCAGAACTTCTTTGAATTCCCACCTACAAATGAAGTCAGTTCTCTGATCATCATCGCTGAACCATCCAAAAGGGTCAGCTTCTCTTCTTGCGAACATCTGACGTTTTCTTGGTCTTGATGATGATGCAGCCATTTGAGCAAGGGGGAAGAAGGGTTTCACCAGAATCAGAATAATGGATTGCTTGCCAGTTTGTATGTGAATGTCTCAGGCTATGTCATTCATTTATAGACGAAAAACGCGCAAAGGATTTTGCTTTAGCCCTAAGTTAATCTTTAACGTTCAAAAACAGAGCTTTTCAAATATTCAAATGACACAGTCGATTGAATTAATATTGGAGTCGACTGGGACTCATAAAAATCTTTTCATCCAGATTCAATCATTCAAACAACTAAGCACTCTATACAAACAATCATACAGCAACAATCAATCAATATATGCATGATGCAGCAGATAGATACAGATTTACCAGTTGTAGATAGTCAAGGTTTTTGAAATTTTCCATAGTTTATTCATCCTTAAGAACAATTATGCATCAGCTGCATATCCTGCAAAAAAGTTAAGTTTTGGTTGTTGATACCCATTTGACTTTAGGTCCTTGATTGTTAGTTCTTGTCACATGTTCCTTTGGTATCCATACGCATAATCCTTGAGGAACAACAACATGTTTATAATAAGATATTCTAACAGTATGACCAACACATCTGCAGTAAAAACATGCATTTCTAGCAGGTTTTCTTAAATAATTTAATTTCCTAGCATTGGTTCTGTTAGAGTGAGCTTTGTATCCAACTCCCTGTCTATTATTAATTCTGCTAGAAGAACTTAATACAACATCTCAATTGTCTCTACCTTGAGTAAACTTAGCTAGCGTGCTAGTCAAGAAATCTATCTTTTTCATGTGACTACGACAATTTTCACAAGCTTTTTCAACAGTAAAGGTTTTAATCTCAATATTCCTAGCAGATAACAAAGCTTCATTCAATTCTTTTTCTAATCTTTCATTTTCAGCAACAAGGTTATCAATTCTATTTTCAAAATCTCTTCTTTCAGAGCTTAGTCAATTTACCTTATACTGCAGTTGCGTGGCTTCAGCATGTAACTCTTTGAAAGCATCTTGAAGCAGATCATATTTGATTTCTACAGGCTCATTTGATATGTCTACATCACTATCATAATTGTCCCATGTTACACCTGTCATGTAGCATAAATTTGATTCCCAGTGTTTGTGCTAAAGCTCTTCTTTTTGCTTTGACCTGCATGGTTAGACAGTTGACTATCATTATGTATAAGTCGACTAAATTTTCTTACCATCAAGGTCATTAATTCTTTGTCGTCCATCCTTGTTTCTGTGATGTTCTTGCTTACAGCCTTCAGAGCTATGGACTTTTTTTCTTCAATCTCCTCTTCATCATTTAGTATAGCAAGTTCTAACTCATGTTCCCGTAACTTGCCAAACAAGGTAGCCATATTCATAATTGTAAGATCTTTGGATTCAGAGATTGCAGTGACTTTTCGTTGCCAGTTCCTGTTCAGACTTTTCAGAATCTTGATATCGATCTCTTCTTTGTCTAATACTTTGCTAAGAGCCATCAGGTGATTTACAATATGAGTGAATCATAGATGCTTTCACTAGCATTCATTCTGAACAACTCATATTCTTGTATCAATGAATTCTTCCTGGCTCTCTTGACTTCATTCGTGCCTTCATGTGTTACCTCTAGAACATCCCACATTTCCTTTGCAGACTTGCATTGGGATATCCTGAAAAGTTCATCAATTGTTAGTGCAGAGGCAATAATATTTCTAGCTTTAACATCATACTGAGCTTTTCTATTTTCATCAACATTCCACTCAGTAAAAGGTTTCAAAACAGTTTCACTATCAACAATTTTTGTAGGCACATATGGACTATTTAAAGTGGCATCCAAAATTCCTTTATCTTGTGATTCAAGAAAGATCTGCATGCGAATTTTCCAAAAAGGATAATTTTCACCAGCAAACAGAAGTGGTCTGTTTGTTGAAGCACCTTCACCAAAAGTTTGAAAATTTGAAGCCATCTCTAGGTTTTACAGTCGAATAGGATAAAAAAAAAGTCGACTGAATTTTCAAATATTTTATGAAAACCAACTCTGGAGCCAATTGTTAGGAAACAGGTTGGCTTCGTTTTACACTAAGAGGGGGGAGTGAATTGGTGTTAGTTGAAAAACAAAATCTTTTTGCAATCTTGGTATGAAAATTAAAAGCTTTTGATCTTTCCTTGAAATGCAAGTAATGAAAAATTCAGTGCAACGGAAAAACGTAGTTGACTACCATACAATTAAAGTCGACTGAAATAAAGAGTGCAGGGATAGAGAAAATCAAACACTGGTTTTTATACTGGTTCGGTTAACAATGGCTACATCCAATGTCCTTCTAATCTTGGAAGCAAATGCACTATAATGGTTGTGGTTGTTACAACAAGGAATTTATAGAAGCACCACGCAAAAATATAAATCTCCTCTCTAACCCAAAACCAAATATACATGCACACACAAAACCAGAATTGCAGCAAGAATCCCCTCTTCTACAATCTGAATCCACGTTGAAAAATTCTCAACGTGTAACCAGCACTCTTCACAGGATGCCAAGCCTATCACAGCACGTTTCACAGGTTGTCAAGCCTATCACAGTAGACTTCGCAGGTTGCTAGGCCTTCAGTCGAATACAGCAGTCTTCACAGGATGTCAAGCCCATCAAGATCAAATCAGAAGCACCTTCTTGTGCAGATGTTGATCAAACAGTGTGCGCAAAAGACTCCTCAATCTGAATCTCTCTCAAGAAATTCACCACCGTCTTCTTGGAGAATTCTTGGAGCTTCCTAAACTGAGAACTTTCTCTGAAATAGGCCAATGAAAATGTTACATCACAAAAGTCTTCTGAACAATTCGTGTTTTGTCCCATTTATAGTTTTCTGTTATTCTCACTCGAATAGCCTACTAATATAGTTGACTGTATTAAAACAGTTATAACAGACAGTCAACATAAAGGCTCCTCAATCAACCAAATCAATGCACATTTAAGACAGTTGACCCAGTCAGTCAATCTTAACTAACTTTTGAAAATATAGTCGTTGGAGCAAGTAGGCATAACAGAATTTCAAATATAACAGCAATACAGTCGAATATGTGATCCACACTGTTGACTGACACATGAAAAAACACTTTGAAATTCTTTTCAACTCAAAATCTCATCAAGCACAGGTTCACAAAATCTGTACAAAGATTTCAGCATAGTCGAATCCATTACCAGTGTATTCGCCTAAACTATACCTTTGTCACAACAAATATAAGTTCATAAANGNGCTTGTGAGCTTTTCTTCAGAAATGTGCAGAAGTAATCAAAATCATTTTATCACACATTTCAATACAAGCATGTTCCATACATGTAACACATAATCAATCATAGGAACACACATTGCAAAACAACAAAACATGTTCAACAAAAGCTTTGTTCATTCTAGTTTGTTATATAGCTGAACATGTAATCCTGGAACTTATGTACTGTTATTAACCAGTACGTTGTCATCATCAAAAACCAGTTTGATATAGAGTTTGTGTTGTCAACAATCTCAACAATCATCCCCCCCAGGTTGGAGAAGATTCGATCTCAAATCTTGAAAAACCTACAACAAAGAGAGATTAGTGAATTATTTCATGTATAAACCAAAGGTACTCCTCCTGGATTAAATATCAACCTGCAAAAATCATCAAACATTTTGTGAATGAATTTATACTGACTAATCAATGTATATAAACAAGTAAAAGTAGAAGAAAGTCTCCTTATATTTTTATTATATTTATGGTGAAAACTAGGAGATTTTTTTAGAGAAAAAATTATTTTTGTCTTGAGTTGAATGTAACCAAAGGTGTAACACTAACTCAAGATGTGTTTCAAAAATGTTTATTGAAGAGTTGGAAAGAAGGAAAGAGGGAGGCGAAAAAGTTGAACAAATTAATTTTGAAACAAAGAAAGAAAACTTAGTAAAATGAGAAAAGTAGAAGGATTGAAAAACTCCCCCATCATGGCTTGGATCTAGTTGAATGATGGAAGGGAAGGTGTCTGTCAACTCCCTGGCAAGTGTACCAGATCGTTACAAGTAATATAATTGGTAAAACCCAATATCGTTCTTCCCAAGAGACTCGAAAGGTCTTATCATTCGTGTGAATTAAAATTGTAAGACTTGTAAAAATAAATTAATTGTTATGGATGCAAGGACACAAAACAAAACAGCAACAAAACAAAGCTGGGCTTTCTACTATTTCATCCAATGATTCAACATTCCTAAGGTACATGACGAAAGCTACTCAATTTCAAACCTTCAGTGAAACTAAATCAAGATGCATGCATGCTTTGAATCCAGTTCAGTGCACAGATTTCTCAATAGATGTTACACATTATGAATGACCAATCCACTAAGAAAAGATGCAATAATGGAATCTAGCAATTCTCACCAAGCAAGTGTTTCACTCAAATCACTCAAGTGTTTTAGGGTGACACTCTCACTCTCTATAATTCATAAGTCACATGAAACAACATTGTCATTCATCTCAAACAATCAAAATCCTCACATGCAAATACCATCAAAAGGGCTTTACCAAGGCTTGTAATGAGGCTGGGTTACCAAGAAAAATTGATTTTTCTGGAAAGCAAAATCCTTGAGTTAAGAGAGCTACCATAGTATTCAACAATTAAGCACAACTCTCTACCTCACCAATCTCACTTATTCCCAACTTCTTCCCCTTTCTTTGATATTGACATTAAGCTCGTCTTCAGGCTTTTCTTCTTTTCTTTTCTTTTTCTCATGCACTTTTCTTTTTCAACATTGGAGCTCAATGCTTTTCATCTTCTTTTCAATTTCCCCCATACAACCCCAAACTTGAACCTTTCTAACACAAACAATTAAGCTTAACCCAACTCAAGGTAAAGAATTTCAAGACAGGGGTTAACATCCTGTTTAAGGCTAAGGTTCAAAAAGGGTATATTATTTTAAGCACTGTGGGTGAAAATGTGGCTAGAAAAGGGTTTACAAAAATGGCCTTGATCATATGACATTCACATGCAATTCAATCAATCAACAAGATTAAGCCAATATCATTCATGTTTTCCTGTGAGCAATGCATACAACCATAAAAACTCTAGAGCTCAATACCTCACATAACATGCTTTCTAACACAATATTCATTCATACACCCTGCTTAGCATCATAACCACAATCATAATTCATCATGCATTTGATTCACTGGATATTAACACACAACACAACTCAATCATCATCCACATCAATTCATCATCAAATAGGCTCATCATGCAAATTATTCAGTCAAACATCTTCAGAAAAGTGTTCAAGCCAAGCATAGACACTGAAAAATAAAATTCAACCTATTCTAAGAATTTAAAATGCAATAATGAAAGAAAGAATCTAGGTTGCCTCCTAGTAGCGCTTGTTTAATGTCACGAGCCTGACCCAAACCTCAAGGATCCACCAACATTAGTTTTGTACCAAATTTGTCCACATCTCCTCCCAAATAATGTTTGAGCCTCTTGCCATTCACTATCCAGCTCCGCTGTTGATTATCATCATTTGATTACTCTAACTCCACCGCTCCATTTTGGAAGACACGCTTCACTAGAAAAGGTCCTGACTATCTTGATTTCAACTTCCCAGGAAACAGCTTTAGCCGAGAATTAAATAATAACACCAACTCCCCTGGATGGAAAGTTCTCTTGATCAGCTTTCTGTCATGATAGAATTTCACCTTGTGTTTGTAACTCCTAGATGAATCATATGAATGCAGTCGCATTTCTTCCAGTTCAAGCAACTGACTTCTTCGTTTGCTTTGAGTTTCATTAGGATCAAAGTTTAAAAATTTCAAAGCCCACAAAGCTTTATGCTCCATCTCAACTGGCAAGTGGCATGCTTTTCCATAAACCAGCTGAAAAGGTGATAATCCCATAGAAGTTTACATGGCAGTTCTATATGCCCAAAGAGACTCATCTAGCTTTTGTGACCAATCTTTTCTTGAAAAAGTGACAGTCTTTTCCAAAATTCTTTTAATTTCCCGGTTAGAAACTTCAGCTTGGCCATTTGTCTGCGGATGATAAGGTGCGGCCACCTTATGTTTTACCCCATAATGTTTAAGAACCTTAGCTAGCTGAGCATTACAAAAGTGAGATCCCCCATCACTGATGAGTATCCTGCGAGTTCCAAAACGAGAAAAGATTTTCCTTTTCAAGATTTAAGTACAGTACTCGCATCATTCTTAGGACATGCTAGAGCTTCAACCCATTTACTCACATAATCAACAGCTACCAAAATGTACTCATTATTGAATGATGGAGGAAAAGGTCCAACAAAATCAATACCCCAGCAGTCAAATACTTCAACTTCCAGAATGCCTTGTAATGGCATCTCATGCTGCCTTGAAATAGCTCCTATACTTTGGCATTTGTCACAGCTCCGAGCATGATTATGGGCATCTTTAAACAGAGTTCGCCAATAAAATCCTGCTTGCAGAACTTTTGCAGCTATGTGCTCGCCATTAGAGTGACCTACATAAGGAGAGTTATGACAGTGCCAAAAAATTCTTTTTGCTTCTTCCTTTGTTACACATCTCCTCAAAAGATTGTCTGCTCCAATCTTGAACTAGTACGGATTATCCCAAACGAATTGTTTGGCATCATGTAAAAACTTCTTTTTCTGTTGCCAATTCAATTCTTCAGGAATAACTGATGAAGGTTGAAAAACAGTTATTTTCATATGTCAATTTGGATCAAATTACACCCTTTACTACTCAGAATGAGCTAACAATCAAGCAAAACTCAATAAATGAGTCTGGAGAGAGTCAAAAGTTATTTTTAGTGATTTTATGCTTATTTTGCATTGTTTTGTAGCTAATTTGAGAAAAATAAAGAATGGAGTTGAAGATGAAGGTCTTAGACTCAAGAAAAGGAAAGAAAGGTTGAAAATAACCAGAAAAGTCAACCAGTAAACCAGGGAAACCGCCGGGCGGTGGCGCTTGCCGCCGGGCGATGGCGGCAGATTATGGGAAACCGCCGGGCGGCACACTTAAACCGCCCGGCGGTGGCTCGATGGACTTGGACCTGTTTTTTGTGATTTATGATCTCTTTGGGCTTGGGCTTGTTTTATGTTATTTTTATGCCCTATTTAAAGGCCAGAACGTCTTAGGGTTTGAATCTTTTGATGGCTTAGGCACAGAAACACACTTTTCACCCCTTTGGGGTAGATTTGGAGATGGTGACAACTCTCCTTTTCTCCTTTTTAGGGTTTGTATCTCTTTCATTCCACTCTTCACCTAGTTTCTTCATGACGATGGTAAACTAAACCCTATTGTTGTTGGGGAATTCAATGTAATCTTTTGATACTCTCTCTTATTGAAACTATTGATTATTTATATGGTCTCCATATGTTTTGATTGATTATTGTTGGGTTATCATCTGTGCTTAAGGC
>NC_028359.1:20538163-20563915 GCF_000741045.1 Vigna radiata var. radiata | reverse complement strand
AGGCCATTTTCGCCGAGGGATCGGGTTAAGGGGAGGCTAAGAAAGTCGTATAACAATTGAATCAATCTAATATTCAAGGGTAGTATGTAAGAGAGAGTGGAATAGATGAAATTGTTAGTACTCAACAACATCCATTCATCCATTGTTTTGTGTTTAACCTCAATTGCTCAAATTGCATTCATGTTTATTTTTCCGTACGTTATATTGAAAAATCCCAAAATATTATTTTTATAGTCTTGATTGGTTATGCAAAAGAACAACAGTTTAGTTCCGTGAGTCTCTTGGGAAAACAATACTTGGACTTACCATTTTATTATTACTTGAACGATTTGGTACAGTTGTCAATCCGTCAACAATAACACCTGCAGCTTTAAAGTTAGCCAGATCAGCAAACCTAGGCCTTTGCTCAATATATAAAAGGGTTTCATCCGAGAATGACTCCCAGATTTCTTTTTCCTTGCATGTCACTTCATCATTGACCAATCGAGATATATGATCAACTATTAAATTTTCACTTTCCTTTTTATCACGAATCTCTATGTCAAATTCTTGTAACAACAACACCCATCTAATCAACCGTGGCTTTGAATTTGGTTTTGTCAATAAGTACTTTATAGTCGCATGATCCGTATAAATGATCACCGTAGATCCGATGAAATAAGATCTAAATTTCTCCAATGCATAGACTATAGCCAAAAACTCTTTTTCTGTAGTAGCATAATTCAGTTGGGCTTCGTTCAACACCTTACTAGCATAGTAAATAGCATGAAATACCTTTTCTCTTCTCTGGCCCAACACAGCACCTATAGCATACTCACTGGCATCACACATAAGTTCAAACTTTGTATTCCAATCTGGAGCTACAATCACTGGAGCAGAAATCAGCCTTTTCTTCAAAGTATCAAAAGCTTGCAAACATTCAGGACTCATTACAAATGGTGTTTCTTTAGCAAGCAAATTGCTCAATGGCTTAGCTATCTTTGAAAAATCTTTGATAAATCTCCGGTAAAACCCAGCATGACCAAGGAAACTTCGAATTCCTTTCACACTGTTGACTCACTGGCAAGCGTACCAGATCGTTCCAAGTAATATAATTGGTAAACCCAATATCGTTCTTCCCAAGAGACTCGAAAGGCCTTATCGTTCGTGTGAATTAAAATTGTAATACTTGAAAATAAAAATTAATTAATTGGATGTAAGAATACAAAATAAACATGCAAAAGAGATTGATTCAATTGACGAGAAGAAAACGATGGATGAATGCAGTTCTTGGGGGTTTACAATTTCATCTTATCCGCTCTCTCTTATTTACTCCTCTTGTTTAATTTGCTTGATTATCTAATTGTTATGCAACTTTCTTAGCCTACCCTTAACCCGATCCCTCGGCGAAAAGAGCCTATTACTAATTACTGGCTTGCTATCCCTAGCCTCCCCTAGCAATGAATAATGCATTATAGAACAGAATTGAAAAACAATTGATCATCCAACCCCTATCCCTAGGTGGTATTGCTTAATCAAGGAATCANCTAGGTGGTATTGCTTAATCAAGGAATCACTCACCAGTTCATGACATTATTGTACGTCCCCGTATCAATAAAGACAAACAACAGTTATCGAATGACTTAAACGATAAAAGCATTAAGCACAGATGAGAACCCAACAATTAATAATCAACGCATATGAAAATCATATAAATAAACAAGAGTTTCAATTAAAGAGAGTATCAAAAGATTACATTGTTTCCCCCAACAACAATAGGGTTTAGTTCACCATTGTCATGGTGAATCTAGATGAAAAATGGATGAAGAATGGAAAAGCAAACCCTAGATAAGATGAAATGGAGCCTAAGCATCCAAGAGATCCTCTCCAGAGAGTGAAATTAGGTCTGCCCGCCCCCTTATATCAAAGGAATGAGATTGAAATCGCAACAGCGCTATTTATAACTAAGGAGCATCACACTTATGCCGCCCGGCGGTTTCCCTCAAGCCACGCCACGACCCGACGGCAGGGGTCTACCGCCCGACTGTTAGCCTCTAATCGCAAATCTGCCCAACGTCCACGCTTGGTGCCAACTCCTCGCATTGGACAGCCCAACGGTGTAATTTGCCGCCGGGCGGTTCCTCGACTCTTCATTTCTTCATTTTTCTTCCCTTTTCTTGAGTCTAAGACCTTCATCTTCAACTCCATTCTTCACTTTCTCAAAAATTCTACAAAACAATGCAAAACAAACATAATATCGCTAAAAATAGCTTTTGACTCTCTACTGACTCATTTATTGAGTTTTGCTTGAGTTTAAGCTCATTCTAAGCAGTAAAGGGAGTAATTTAGTCTGAAATGACATATGAAAATAACTGTTTTTCAACCTTCATCACCACCCCAAACTTAGAACTTTGCTTGTCCTCAAGCAAACAAAACAAAACAACTATTTTCATATGTTTTGTTTGCTTGAGGACAAGCAATGTTCCTAAAGTACATGACAAACATTACTCAATCTCAAATCTTCAGTGAAATCAAATTAAGATGCATGCAGGCTTTCAATCCAATTCAGTCCATAGATCGCACAACAGATGTTACACATTATGAATGACCAATCCACTAAGCAAAAATGCACTCATGAAAATTAGCAATTCATACCAAGCAAGTGTTTCACTCAATCACTCAAGTGTTTAGGGTGACACTCCAACTCTCTATCATTCACAAGTCACAAGAAATAACATTTCCATTCATCTCAAACAATCAACATCTTTACATGCAAGGCTTGTAATGAGGTTGGGCTAACAAGAAAAATTGGTTTTTCTGGAAAACAAAATCCTTGAGTCAAGAGAGCTATCATAATATTCACATTTAAGCACAACTCTCTTCCTTACCAATCTCTCTCATTCCCAACTTTTTCCCTTTTTCTTTTTCATTGAGTTTCTCCTCATGCTTTTTCCTATTTTTCTTTTTCTCATGCATTTTTCTTTTTCAACATTTGAGCTCAATGCTTCTTAACAGCTTTTCAATTTCCCCCAAGCAACCCCAAACTTGAACCTTTTCATTACATACAGTTAAGCTCATCCCAACTCAAGGTAAAGAATTTCAAGACAAGGGTTCACATCCTGTTTAAGGCTAAGCTTCAAAAAGGGTATAATATTTTAAGCTCTGTAGGTGAAAATTTGGCTAGATAAGGGTTTTCAAAAATGGCCTTGATCATCTGACATTCTCATGCAATTCAATCAATCATCAAGATTAAGGTAATATCATTCATGCTTTCCTGTGAACAATTCATATAATCATAAAAACTCTGGAGCTCAAAACCTCACACAACATGCTTTCTCACACAACATTCATTCATACATCCTGCTTAGCATCATAACCACAATCATAATTTATCACACATCTGTTTCACTGGCTATCAACATGCAACACTACACAATTATCAATCACATCAAATCATCATCAAATAAGTTCATCATGCAAATTAGTCAGTCAAACATCTTCAGAAAAGTATTTAGGCCAAGCATACACACAGAAAAATAAAATGCAACCTATTCTAAAAATTTAAAATGCAGAAGTAAAAGAGAGAAAACTAGGTTGCCTCCTAGTAGCGCTTATTTAACGTCACGAACCTGACCCAAACCTATTTAGCACTTGCCAGTAAGTGCAATACCTTCCAACACCCGTCAGTAGGTGTGTCTTCCTGGAATCCTTCAGTGGATTCACAAATTTTAGCATCCCTCAGTAGATGCTACCCAAAAATTGTTCTAAAAATTCCAAAAATTACATGTTCAAACGAAAGTAAAAATAAAAATAACGGAAAATGAAAATTGTTCTTAAAGATACAAAAAAAAATTATTTCCAGCAAATCAACTCTTTTTCTTCACTTTGGGATCTTGATCATCCCGCTGGCTCAATTTTCTTCTGTTCACTCTCTTGATCTGTCTACTGTACGGTGCTTCAATTTCCACCGCCCCTTTCTCTTTCAGCTCCTTTATTATCCACGCCTTCCTTTTATATTTCACTTTGCTTCCCCGTCGGATTGGTTCTTCTCTTGATTTTGGGTGAATGGTTCTCCTTCCTTTATTCACTAGTGCCTGCAAAACATTACAACTATCAGAATAATTAGTATCTGACGTGCTCTCTTCTTGTTCAACTTCTCTCTCTGGCTCCTCACGTCTAGGTCTTTTCATCACTTTGATCTTGTTCTCCTCATACCCAGTATAAAGAAATAAGTGATCCAGATCTCTCATCATTATTCACCCATCATAGACACTAATAAGCATTTTGGAAGTTGCCCTGAAGGGTCTTCCCAAAATCACAGGAAACTCATCATCAATGTCCATGTCCATGACAATAAAGTCTGCCAAGAATTCTAGTTGTTCCACTCGTACAATAACATCTTCCACCATACCACCGGTATTTTTACCTAACCATCAGCCATTGTCACAGTAAGATCGGACGGTTTCAATACAAGCCCTCTTATTTTTGTCAGGAAATCTGTGGGTATCATATTAATGCTAGATCCCGAATCTATCATGGCTTCCATATCAAAATCATTTAGGGCACATGATAATGTTACACATCCCGGATCTTTTACCTTAAGTGGATGATCCCTCTTCAGAGGTTGAACAGCAGGATCCTCATCTTCATCAGTGAGTTCAGTTTCTTCTTCAAGATTGAATTTGATTCTTTCAACGTAGGGAGAAATTTGCAGATTTACTGACGGTACCACAGTCATTTGGTTAAAAACTACTCTAAATCTCCCGTCATGACTGTTTTTAACTCGCATTTCTTCTTTACCTTCACTAACATTTAACTCACTAACCTCTTCTATTTCCTGGCTCTCCTCTTTTTTATCAACACCTACCATCTCTTCGTCTTTGTCTTCACCGCTTCCAACATTGATTAGATGAACCTCTGCCTTCCTTTTTTCTCGTGTTATAACAACTCTGCACTCTTCTTTGGGGTTAACATCAGTGTTAGCCCGGAACTGATACTTCTCAGTGGTTTCGATCCTTTTCGACAGTTGGCCAATTTGTAACTCCAATAATTTGAAGCTGGCTTGATTACTGTTTAACTGAGATTCATAATTTTTAAAGAATTTATCAAATTTGCCACTTAAATCTCTGACCGTCTCAGTTAAACTGTTCACCTGCTGCCATAAGGGGGAAGGTGGTTGCTGCCGGAAGTTGCCTACTTGTCCAGATGCATTATTCAGGCTTTGCCCAATACTGGGGTGGTTCTTCCAACCTTGGCTAGAATTGCCTTGGTTGAAATTATCGTGCTTATATTGAAATTGGGCTCCCATGTAGTTAACATCCTGCTGCATTTCCTTAGTGAAAGCACATTGACCTTCGTAAACTTATCCAATTTTTGGCTGAGAAGATGATTCTGAGCAGCTGCAACATCTTCAGCAGGATGATGCAAGAGTCCTCCTTTTTGTATGCCCCTCTCGCTCTGTGATACTTCATTCAAGGCCATCTCTACAATCAAGTCATACGCCTCATCTTCCATTTTTCTATTAATACTACCTCCAACTGAGACATCTATCACCATCTTGGAATGAGTATGTAGCCCTCCAAGGAAAGCAAGTAAATATGACGTCTTATCGAACCCATGGACTATGGTAATCCTCAATAAGCCTTTAAATTTGTCCCATGCTTGCCCGAGAGTTTCCTCCATCCCTTGCTTGAATGAAGAGATCTCCAGCTTCCCTTGATTAATTTTTGGAACTGGAAAGAATTTAGTGACAAATTGCTGTGCCACAGCCTCCCAAGTCCTAAAAGTTCCTTCAGGGAAAGAATGCAACCAATCCTTTGTGTTTCCTCCAAGAGAGAAAGGAAACAAACTGAGTCTAACTCTGTCATCCGACACTCCGTTTATCTTACCAGTGTTGCAAATCTCACCAAAGATGGTCAAATGATTATAAGGATTCTCATTCGACAACCCATGGAATTGATTACTCTGAACTAATTGGATGAGCACTGGACTCATCACCATGTTGGTTGCGTTGTCAGCTGGAACTGTTATACTGTTGAAGTTCAAGGGGCCCACTGTGTTTGCTGCGTCCCCTAATGTACGTCTAGGAGGAGGTTGGTCTGCCATCTCCTCAATGTCTGGTGCAGGAATCTCAAATGAAGACTGTAAAAATGCTTCAGGAGAAAGAGATCTCTCACGTGAAGAACGTCTCCTTCTCCTCCTTTCTGGTAACCCTTCTAAGAGAGGTTGCTAGTCTTTTCTGCTTCTAGTATGTATTGCTTCCTGCATACACAAGAAACAAACCCTAAAAGCACTTTTACAGAAAAATAAAATAAAACACAAATACACAAAAATAAAACAAAAATAATTACAGCCAAGTCAAATTCACTCAATTCACACTACTTGAAAAAGTAAACCTCGAGTCCCCGGCAACGGCGCCAAAAACTTGTTGACTCACTGGCAAGCGTACCAGATTGTTCCAAGTAATATAATTGGCAAACCCAATATCGTTCTTCCCAAGAGACTCGAAAGGCCTTATCGTTCGTGTGAATTAAAATTGTAAGACTTGAAAATAAAAATTAATTAATTAGATGTAAGAACACAAAATAAACATGCAAAAGAGATTGATTCAATTGACGAGAAGAAAACGATGGATGAATGGAGTTGTTGGGGGTTTACAATTTCATCTTATCCACTCTCTCTTATTTACTCCTCTTGTTTAAATTGGTTCATTATCTAATTGTTATGCAACTTTCTTAGCCTACCCTTAACCCGATCCCTCGGCGAAAAGAGCCTATTACTAATTATTGGCTTGCTATCCCTAGCCTCCCCTAGCAATTAATAATGCATTATAGAACAGAAGTGAAAAACAATTGATCGTCCAACCCCTATCCCTAGGTGGTATTGCTTAATCAAGGACTCACTCACCAGTTCATGACATTATTGTACGTCCCCGTATCAATAAAGACAAACAACAGTTATCGAATGAGTTAAACGATAAAAGCATTAAGCACAGATGAAAACCCAACAATTAATAATCAACGCATATGAAAATCATATAAATAAACAAGAGTTTCAATAAAAGAGAGTATCAAAAGATTACATTGTTTCCCCCAACAACAATAGGGTTTAGTTCACCATTGTCACGGTGAATCTAGATGAAAAATGGATGAAGAATGGAAAAGCAAACCCTAGATAGGATGAAATGGAGCCTAAGCATCGAAGAGATCCTCTCTAGAGAGTGAAATTAGGTCTGGCTGCCCCCTTCTGTCAAAAGAATGAGATTGAAATCGCAACAGGGCTATTTATAGCTGAGGAGTGTCACAGAAAACAGGCCCAAGCCCAGCGGACAACCGCCCGGCGTCACACTTATGCCGCCCGAATTTTTCCCTCAAGTCGCGCCACCGCCCGGCGGCAGGGGTCTACCGCTCGGCGGTTTGCCTCTAATCGCAAATCCACCCAGCGTCCACAACTGGTGCCAACTCCTCGTGTTGGACCGCCCTGTGGTGTAATTTGCCGCCGGGCGGTTCCTCAACTCTTCATTTCTTCATTTTTCTTCCATTTTCTTGAGTCTAAGACCTTCATCTTCAACTCTATTCTTCACTTTCTCAAAAATGCTACAAAACAATGCAAAACAAGCATAATATCGCTAAAAACAACTTTTGACTCTCTACTGACTCATTTATTGAGTTTTGCTTGATTCTAAGCTCATTCTAAGCAGTAAAGGGAGTAATTTGGTCTAAAATGACATATGAAAATAACTGTTTTTCAACCTTCATCACACACTTATTGGTGGTGGAAGTTTTTCAATAACCCCCACTTTCGCCCTGTCCACTTCAATCCCCCTGGTTGAAATTTTGTGCCCCAACACAATCCCTTTTGTAACCATGAAATGGCATTTCTCCTAATTCAGAACCAGATTTGTTTGAACACATCTCTTAAGAACAACATCCAGGTTGATCAAACATCTTCGAAAAGAATTCCCAAAAACGGAAAACTCGTCCATGAAGACTTTCATGCTTTTCTCCATGAAATCAACAAAGATTGCCTGCATACACCTTTGAAATGTGGACGGAGCATTACATAACCCAAAGGGCATCTTTCTGTAAGCAAATATACCAAAAGGACATGTAAAAGTTGTTTTCTCTTGATCTTCCGGGTCTACCACAATTTGGTTGTATCCAGAGTAACCGTCTAGGAAGCAATAGTAAGCTTGTCCAGCCAATCTTTCCAGCATCTCATCCATGAAGGGTAAGGGAAAATGATCTTTTCTGGTGGCTATATTTAATCTTCTATAATCAATACACATTCGCCATCCAGTAACTGTCCTAGTAGGAATAAGTTCATTCTTTTCATTATAAATGACAGTCATCCCTCCTTTCTTTGGTACAACTTGAACTGGACTTACCCATTTGCTATCAGAAATAGGATAAATAATTCCTGCTTCCAATAACTTCAATACTTCCTTTCGTACAACTTCTTGCATAACAGGGTTAAGTCTTCTTTGTGGCTGGGCTACAGGCCTGTAATCATCTTCCATCAGGATTCTGTGCATGCAATATGTGGGGCTTATACCTTTAAGATCTGCAATTGACCAGCCTATAGCGCCTTTGTTTTCTTTTAAGACCTCCACCAGCTTTCCTTCTTCTTCTGAGGATAAGGAAGTACTAATAATGACTAGCTTCCTTCATTTATCTTCCAAGAACACATATTTCAAGTGCGGTGGTAGCTCCTTTAGTTCAATCTTACTTTCTGGAATCTTTTCATTAAGCTCAATCTTTTCAAAAAGCACACTTTCTGCTGGAATTTCTTTTGTTGCTTCCAAATTCCGAACACATTCTTGCTTTCTTTATCCTCCTCTTCATTCAAATCTTCACAATCATTGATAAGAGTCCTTTCCAAAATGGATGCATTACGAACTCTGTTTTCTTGCGTCGTAGAAAGTTCTTCCACAATATCTATTTGAAAGCATGACTTGTCATCTTTAGGGTGCGACATTGCTTGGAACACATCAAAATCCACCTCGTCATCTTGTACTTGAACTTTAAGCTTTCTTTTTCAACATCAATCACGATCCTAGCTGTCTTCATAAAAGGTCTTCCAAGAATCAAAGGTGCTTCTCCATTTTCTTCCGTCTCCATTATAACAAAATCCACCGGAAACAAGAATTTATCTACCTTGACTATCACATCTTCATCAATTCCATAAGGATATTTGAGAGACTTGTCTGATCTCCAATCCTCTAATCTTCCTGAACATAGAAAGAGGCATCAAGTTTATATTGGCTCCAAGATTAATCAAAGCTTTCCCAACATCTAAATCTCCAATAGTACAAGGAATAGTGAAGCTCCCTGGATCTTGTAATTTAGGAGGTAATGACCTTTGTATGACAGCACTGCAATTCCTTTGCACCTCAATCGTTTCCTTTTCAAGGTACTTCCTTTTCTTCGTGATGAGTTCTTTTAAAAACTTTGCATACGACGGTATTTGCTGGAGTGCCTCGGAGAATGGTATGGTTATTTCCAATTTTTTGAAAAGCTCCATAAAACGCTCGAATTGCTATTCTCTCTCCTTTCTAGAATATATTTTTGGGTACAATAGTGGCTTTTCGTAGTCTTTCTCTTTATCTTTCACAGCCTCCTCTTTCTGATCTTTGCTGATCACATTTTTCTCTAGTTCACACTCCCCCCTTTGCTGACTATTTTCTTCAACGCTCTCTTTTTCTTTTTTATTTTTCTCAACCTCTCTCTCCTTTAATATTCTCCCACTTCTATTAACAATCTCACATGCTTATGCCACATTACTTTTCTCCACACAATCAACATCAAACAAACCTCTATTCATAATTCTCTGAAAATTTTTCTCAGATTCTGCACTCCTTTGTATAGGCATGAAATGAGGCTGCTGTGAGACTATAAGCCTCTTTAACTGTTTGTGATAAAACAAATAATGTTTTTGCACTATCTCCAACTGCTGAGTGATTGCGTTGTTTTGCTCCCTAGTCCAATGTTATTTTATAACATCGAAACGTCTTCAATACTTTCATTGTGTGCACTATACGTTTCCTCATTATCAACCATCAGTTCTACCAACTCATAGGCTTCGTCTTCCGTTTTCCTTCTCATGCTTCCTCCAGCAGCAGCATTCAATATCATCTTAGACTGTATGTTCAAAATGCCAAGGAATGTGAGTAAGTACGATGTCTTATTGAACCCATGGATTGGGGTCTTCCTTAACAAGCCTTTAAATTTTTCCCATGCCTGTCCAAGAGTTTCTTCCATTCCTTGCTTGAATGAAGAGATTTCCAGCTTCCCTTGATTAATCTTTGTCAATGGAAAGAATTTAGTGACAAATTGTTTTGCCACAGTCTCCCAATTTCTGAAAGTACCTTCAGGGAATGAATGCAACCAATCTTTAGCGTTTCCTCCAAGAGAGAAAGGAAACAAGCTGAGTTTGACCCTGTCATCCGAAACTCCGTTGATCTTGACGGTATTGCAAATTTCACCAAAGATGGTCAAATGATTATAGGGCTTGCTATCCCTAGCCTACCCTAGCAATTAATAATGCATTACAGATCAAAAGCAAAAACAATTGATTGTCTTACCCCTATCCCTAGGTGGTATTGCTTAATCAAGGAATTACTCACCAGTTCATGACATTACTGTACGTCCCCGTATCACTAAAGACAAACCACAGTTATCAAATGAGTTAAACGATAAAAGCTTTAAGCGCAGATGAGAACCCAACAATTGATAATCAACGCATATGACAAGCATATAAATAAACAAGAGTTTCAATGAAAGAGAGTTTCAAAAGATTACATTGTTTCCCCCAACAACAAAAGGGTTTAGTTCACCATTGTCATGGTGAAACTAGATGAAAATTAATGGAAGAATGGAAGAACAAACCCTAGATAGGATAAAAAGGAGCCAAAGCAGCCAAGAGATCTTCTCCAAGGAGTGAAAATTAGGTTTGGTCGCCCTCTTCTGTCAAAAGAATGATTCTAAAATCACAACAGGCCCAAGCCCAGCAGACAACCGCCCGGCGTCACACTTATGCCGCCCGGCGGTTTCCCTTAAATCGCGCCACCGCATGGGGGCAGGGGTTTACCGCCCGGCGGTTTCCCTCAAATCGTAAATTCGCCCAGTGTCCCCACCTAGTGTCACCTCCTCGCGTTGGACCGGCCAACGGTGCATTTTGCCGCTGGGCAGTTTCTAGACTCTTCTTTTCTTCATTTTTCTTGACTTTTCTTGAGTCTGAATCCTTCATCTTCAACTCCATTCTTCACTTCCACCAGAATTGCTGCAAAACAAGCATAATAATGCTAAAAACAGCTTTTGACTCTCTACTGACTCATTTATTAAGTTTTTCTTGATTCCAAGATCATTCTAAGCCTTAAAGGGTGTAATTTAGTCTAAATTGTCATATGAAAATAACTGTTTTTCAACAGTTATCAGTGTCTTTAATAGTACTTTGTCTAAAACTTGTGTCTTCTCCTTTCCTCACACAAGTTCTTCTTTTTCTTTCTTTGCTCTCTCCTCTCTTCATTTTTCTCATAGTCTTTTTGTATGCTATCTTTCCTCTCATTTTCTTATTTTACTCTCTCCTCTTGGGTACCTTGAATGTCCTTATTCAAACAATGAAGCATAACCTTCTCTTTTTCTTCACTTCATGAAGAAGAAGAGCTATAAGTGTGTGTAAGTGAGGAAGAGGTATACTCGTTAATGACAACTTCTTCTTCCCTAATGCACATTACCCTTTTATTAGTACAAGAAGATGCTATGTGACCATGCCCTAAACATTTAAATCACTTAATATATCTAGGTCTAGAAGGAGATTTAGGTGAGGAGGATGAATGGTTAAAAGAAGAATGAGGACAAGATTTGTTATTGGGCTCCTTAGAAACATCCTTGGCTTTATCCTTTGATGAAGATGATCTGTAGAAAACATCTCTTGAAGATTTGGAAAATTTGTTGTGACAAGCTTCTTTTTTCAAGAGTTTTTTCTGTACTTTCATGGCCCTATGAACCACTACATCTAAAGTGTCATCATCATTGAATTCAATTATATCTTGGATGTTGTTATTAAGTCCACTAATAAATCTAACTATTTTTGCATGATCATTTTCTTTAGTGTTAGCACGGTGTGTGAGCACTTCGAGCTCGCGTGCATACTCCTCCACACTTCGTCTACCTTTTAAGCCGTTGGAACTTAAGCAAGAGTTCCCTAAAACAGTGACGAGGTACGAAGCGCTGGATAAGAATGTTCTTAAAATGTTCCCATGTATTCGTGGGTGAGGCCATGGTTAAGTATCTCCTATTTAGCCATTGTTTGGCATATCCCTCTAAAGCTAAACAAGCTAACTTTACACGCCTAGAATTATCTAAACTATACAAAGCAAAAATATTATCTACATTAGCTATCCAATCTAAGTAAATGTAAGGGTCTTCTTCTCCTTTGAAGGGCGACAAGTGTAACTTTAGCAAGGGAAGGTATATGTCCATGGTTCTAGCTTCTTGCTTCTTCTTGGTATGACCTGTTATGAAACAGCTTGGCTTCTTTTTACACCAAGAGGGGGGTGAATTGGTGTTAGTTCAAAAGCAAAATCTTTTCGCAATCTTGGTATGAAAATTCAAAGCTTTTGATCTTTCCTTGAAATGTAAGTTATTGAAAATTCAATGCAGTGGAAAAACGCAGTTGACTGCCTAGCAGATAGAGTCGACTGGAAAATAAAGAGTGTAGGGATGAGAAAATTCAAACACTGTGTTTATACTGGTTTGGCCAATAATGCCTACATCCAGTGTCCTTCCAGGAAGCAAATGCACTATAATGGTTGTGGTTTTTACAACAAGGAATTTATAGAAGCACCACGCAAAAATATAAATCTCCTCTCTAACCCAAAACCAAATATAGCTGCACACACAAAACCAGAATTGCAACAAGAATCCCCTCTCCTGCAATTTGCACCCACGTCAAACAATCCTCAACGTGTCACTAGCACTCTTCACAGGATGCCAAGCCTATTACAGCAAACTTCACAGGTTGCCAAGCTTTCAGTCAACAACAACAGTCTTCACAGGATACCAAGCTTATCAAGATTAAACCAGAAGCACCTCTCTGTGCAAATATTGATCAAACAGTGAGAACAATGACTTCTCCTTCTGAATACCTCTCAAGCAAGATCACCATCATCTTCTTGGAGAATTCTTGGAGCTTCTAACGAATTCAATATGAAACAGGAAAATAAAAATGTCAGATCACAAACGTCCTGCAGAACAATTCGCCTTCTGTCTATTTATAGCTTTCTGTTTCATCAGATTGATTCATAGTCGAATAGCCTACTAATACAGTCGACTGTATTAAAACAGTTATAACAGACAGTCAACATAAAGGCTCCTCAGTCAACCAAACCAAGACTCATTTATTATAGTTGACCAGGTCATTCAGTTTTTAACTAACTTTTGAAAATATAGTCGTTGGAGCTTGTAGACTTAACAGAATTTCAAACAGAATAGTAACACAGTCGAACATACATTTCACAATGTCGACTGACACATGAAAATCACTTTGAAATTCTTTTCAACTCAAAATCTCACACAGCACATGTTTGTGTTGTCAACAATCTCAAAAATCTCCCCCTTTTTCTATGATGCCTAACCATGATTAATAACACAATCATGTTTGTACAGTTCCACCACAAAACAGAGTAAAAACATATATCAGAAACATTTACACAGTTCAGTTACTTTGCATATATAGCAAAAATATCAAGCAAATAAAGTATGATGCAGCAATTCTCCCCAAATAAACTTGCTCTCATACACTCATTAATATCTCTCACTCTTTGTGCATTGACAAAAAAGGAAGGCTTCAGATATTTATGCAGTTTTGAAAAACAATAGAGATGCATCAAAAATATATGCAATTAATGAAGTACAAAGATGCTCTCAAAATCACAAGTTCATCACAAAACAATGTAAACTCCCCCTAAAATATAGATGTGTGATGAAACAATGTGTAAAGAAGTGATACTCCCTCTGTCATTATGCATGATTTTCAAAGACAGTTTGATTGCACAATGCAGAATATCACAGATAAAGCAACAGATTAAGCACAGATTTGTATCACATTCAAACAATTAAATCACATATATATGTAATGATACAAATATCAACAGTCTCACAATATTATCTCAATTTGAATATTAAACATGTAAAGATCAGAGATAATAACAGAATAAAGATCTTTTAAGCAAACAATAAGGATAGAATCAAATTCCAATATTGGAATTGTTAACCCAGTCAGACATAGTCGAATGCATTAAATCATTAGTCGAATACATTGCTTTGCACTTGTTGAATTCCAAATGTAAATCTTCAAAGCAATGTCCTTCCTGCAAAACCTTTCAAAAACCTTTTCCAGATCAAGCATAGTGGTTAACCAAGAATGAAATAATATCAAAATAGAAGTCAATGTATATAGATGCATGACAGTTCAAGCACAATTGACTTCAATCAGGACAAAGTCGAATCAATTAAACAGATTATCCGAATTCATTCAAACACATTAAGTAAATGGATTGATTCAAACTTTTAATTTTCATTTCCTTGATATAAAAGATATTACAATTGATAGTGACAGCAAGGAAATAAGGCAAAACATCTAAAACCAACAAAAGATGGCTTTCTAAGCCATTTTACAAAATGAAAACCCCTAAGCTAGGACTTTTAGTTTTTCTTTCTTTTCTTGTTAATGAAAGACTTGAGAACCATGTCATTTGCATTATCCTATGATCTTGTCTCTTCGCTATCATTGTTACTTCTTTGAGAATTTTCAGAATTTTCAGAATTTTCATGTCCTTGGTTGTTGTTTTTTTGCTCACTAATCCATCTTTTGATCTCAACTAGTTCTTGCAGAACAATCCTTTCAAACTCATTTCTTCCTCTGTATTGATTCACTTGAGAGGTTGATGGTGCATTGTTGTCGACTAAAATTTCATCTTTGTATTTCCAGCCTGCAGAAGTTTTCTCCATGTGCATCAGATGAAGAATAGTTATGTCCACAAGGCTTGAGTTTTGATATTGCTCACTAGATTCACCAATGCATTCCACACCGCAGTAAACCAGTATTTTTGAAATAAAGATTTAGTATGGTAGCTTTCCTGATGCAGGTTTAGTAACCTTTAGCATATTATCAGAGATGGCAGCAGGCCAATCCACATGAATGTTTTCCTTCAAGGCTTTCAGCAACATTAAGTCCTCGGTGGTGGCTTGTGCATAGTTTCCTTCTCTAGCCATGAGTATATAGGCTATGGTGTAGAAGGCCATTCTTTCATCTTTCTTCATCCCACCAGTTTTATAGTTTGAATTCATCCGGTGATCATCAACATTTCTCAAACATTTTTTATACTCATCCAGCTTATTAAATCTCTTTATTCCTAGATGGCATTTGTTACCACCAATTCTTAGCCCTCCAACAGATTTCCAGATATCATCAGTCAGTTTGATATCTATTCCCTTGACTCGAGAACAGAGGACGCCTTCAACAATTTTCATATTACAATAAAAGACCTTTACCAAGTCAGGATACCATGGGCTTGCCATCTCAACAAACTGTTTTAGTCCCTGATGCTTAATCCACCTTTAGAACTGAAACCCTTCATTCCTAAAGAACTTTAGCTTAAGAAATTTGTGCGTAACTAAGGTTCTTCTTTTCCAGCAATCAAGAAACTTTGACTAAGCTTCGTCATCGCTTATCCACCCGTTCAAATCATACACCCTTCTCGAGCTTCTAGCGGCCATCGACTTAAACCTTCTTCTCGGTGTAGAGTTGGAGGCCATTGTGGTTTGAAGATTATCAATGCTACTCTTAGAAGAAATGAGACTAATAAAGGACACGATCAATGAGAGTGAATGCAATGGTGAAAAAGCTTGAAAAACAGTTATTTTCATATGCCATTTTAGACCAAATTACTCCCTTTACTTCTTAGAATGAGCTTAGAATCAAGCAAAACTCAATAAATTAGTCAGTGGAGACTGAAAAGTTGTTTTTAGCGATATTATGCTTGTTTTGCATTGTTTTGTAGCATTTTTGAGAAAGTGAAGAATGGAGTTGAAGATGAAGGTCTTAAGCTCAAGAAAAGTGAAGAAAAATAAAGAAATGAAGAGTCGAGGAACCGCCCAACGGCAAATTACACGTTGGGCGGTCCAACGCGAGGAGATGGCATCAGGCGTGGACGCTGGGCGGATTTGCGATTAGAGCCAAACCGCCGGGCGGTGGACCCCTGCCGCCGGGCGATGACGCGGCTTGAGGGAAACCGTCGGGCGGCATAATTGTGACGTCGGGCAGTTGTCTACTGGGCTTGGGCCTGTTTTCTGTGACGTTCCTTAGCTATAAATAGCCCTGTTGCGATTTCAATCTCATTCTTTTGACAGAAGAGGGCGACCAAACCTAATTTCACTCTCTAGAGAGGATCTCTTGGATGCTTAGGCTCCATTTCTTCTTATCTAGGGTTTGGTTTTCCATTCTTCATCCATTTTTCATCTAGATTCACCATGACAATGGTGAACTAAACCCTATTGTTGTTGGGGGAAACAATGTAATCTTTTGATACTCTCTTTTATTGAAACTCTTGTTTATTTATATGATTTTCATATGCGTTGATTATTAATTGTTGGGTTCTCATCTGTGCTTAAGGCTTTTATCGTTTAACTCATTCGATAATTGTTGTTTGTCTTTATTGATACGGGGAGGTACAGTAATGTCATGAACTAGTGAGTAATTCCTTGATTAAGCAATACCACCTAGGGATAGGGGTAGGACGATCAATGGTTTTCGCTTCTGTTCTATAATGCTTTATTAATTGCTAGGGGAGGCTAGGGATGGCAAGCCAGTAATAAGTAATGGTAGGCCAAGAAAGTTGCATAACAATTAGATAATCAAGCAATTTAAACAAGAGGAATAAATAAGAGAGAGCGGATAAGATGAAATTGTAAACCCCCAACAACTCCATTCATCCATAGCTTTCTTCTCGGTAATTGAATCAATTTCTTTTCCATGTTTATTTTGTGTTCTTACATCCACTCAATTAATTTTTATTTTCAAGTCTTACGATTTTAATTCACACGAACGATAAGGCCTTTCGAGTCTCTTGGGAAGAACGATATTGGGTTTTACCAATTATATTACTTGGAACGATCTGGTACACTTGCAGTGAGTCAACAAGTGGCTTCTGATTGTCAAGATTTTAACAAGTTTATATTGAATGACAAATTGGAGGGAATCCCTAATTTTCACTTTTGCAACAACATTTTCAGACCAATTCAATCAATCAAATAATTAAGCACTCAATGCAAACAATCATACAAAAACAATTTATCAGTATATGCATGATGCAGCAGATTGATACAGGTTTACCAGTTGTAGACATTCAAGGTGTTTGATATAATCCATGGTTAATTCATCCTTGAGAACAGTTCTGTATCAGTTGCATAACCTGCAAAACAGTTAAGTTTTGGTTGCTAGTACCCATTAGACTTTGGGTCCTTGATTGTTAGTTCTTGTCACATGTTCCTTTGGTATCCATGCATATAATCCTTGAGGAACAACAACATTTCTATAAGAACAAGTTCTAACAGTATGACCAACACAGTTGCAATAAAAACATGCATTTCTAGCAGGTTTTCTCAAATCATTGAATTTCTAAGCATTGGTTATGTTAGAGTGAGCTTTGTATCCAATTCCTTGTCTATTCTTGCTTCTTCTAGATGAATTGAATACAACATCTAAATTGTTTCTACCTTGTGTAAACTTAACTAGCATGCTAGTCAAGTAATCTATCTTTTTAATGTGAGTAGGACAATTTTCACAAGCTTTTTCAATAGTAACAGTTTTGGTTCAATATTTCTAGCAGATGACAAAGCTTCATTTAATTCTTTTTCTAATCTTTCATTCTCTTTAACAAGGTTATCAATTCTATATTCATAATCTCGTTTCTCAGAGTTTAGTCGATTAACCTTGTATTCCAGTCGCATTGCTTCAGCATGCAATTCCCTAAATGTTTCAATCAGCTGCTGATATTTTTCTTCTATAGGCAGCTTCTTAAATTCATCATCACTGTTACACTCAATCTTTGCAGTTCCAGCCATGTGACATATGTTGGATCTTTCCTCTTGGTCAGCATCATCATCACTTGAGCTTTCAGAATCTGAGTTTTCCCAAGCAATGTAGGCTCCTTTCTTTCTCATGTTTTTGCCGTGAGGAAATCTTTTCTTTCCTTTCTGCTTTGGCTGTAATTTAGGGAAGTCCGGCTTGATGTGACCTTCTTTTCCACATTCATAGCACTGGACAGCATTCGTGTTGAAGCTCTTCTTTTTGCTTTAACCTGCATGGTTAGACAATTGACTATCATTTTGTATAAGTCGACTAAATTTTCTTACCATCAAGGTCATTAGTTCTTTCTCGTCCATCTTTGCTTCTGTGATGTTCTTGCTTGCAGCCTTCAGAGTTACGGACTTCTTTTCTTCAATCTCCTCTTCATCCTTTAGTCTACCAAGTTCTAACTCATGTTCCCGTAACTTGCCAAACAAGGTAGCCATATTCATCACTGTAAGATCTTTGGATTCAGATATTGTAGTGACTTTTGGTTGCCAGTTCCTGTTTAGACTTTTCAGTATTTTTATGTCGATCTCTTCTTTGTCAAAGACTTTGCCAAGAGCCATCAGGTGGTTTACGATATGAGTGAACCGTTTTTGGACATCATAGATGCTTTCACCAGCTTTCATTCTGAACGACTCATATTCTTGTATCAAAGAATTCTTCCTGGCTCTCTTGACTTCATTTGTGCCTTCATGTGTTACCTCTAGAACATCCCACATTTCCTTTACAGACTTGCATTGGGATATCCTGAAAAATTCATCAATTGTTAGTGCAGAGGCAATAATATTTCTAGCTTTAACATCATACTGAGCTTTTCTATTTTCATCAACAGTCCACTCAGTAAAAAGGTTTCAAAACAGTTTCACTATCCACAATTTTTGTAGGCACATATGGACCATTTAACGTAGCATCCAAAATTCCTTTATCTTGCAATTCAAGAAAGATCTGCATGCGAATTTTCCAAAAAGGATAATTTTCACCAGCAAACAGAGGTGATCTGTTTGTTGAAGCACCTTCCCCAAAAGTTTGAAAATCTGAAGCCATCCCCCGGTTTTACAGTCAAATAGAATAAAAATAGAGTCGACTGAATTTTCAAATATCTTATGAAAACCAACTCCGATACCAAATGTTATGAAACAGGTTGGCTTATATTTACACCAAGAGGGAGGGTGAATTGGTGTTAGTTCAAAAACAAAATCTTTTCGCAATCTTGGTATGAAAATTCAAAGCTTTTGATCTTTCCTTGAAATGCAAGTTATTGAAAATTCAATGCAGCGGAAAAACGCAGTTGACTGCTTAGCAGATATACTCGATTGGAAAATAAAGAGTATATGGATGAGAAAATTCAAACACTGTGTTTATACTGGTTCGACCAACAATGCCTACATCCAGTGTCCTTCTAATCAAGGAAGCAAATGCACTATAATGGTTGCGGTTTCTACAACAAGGAATTTATAGAAGCACCACGCAAAAATATAAATCTCCTCTCTAACCCAAAACCAAATATAGCTGCAGAGACAAAACCAGAATTGCAGCAAGCATCCCCTCTCCTACAATCTGCACCCACGTCGAACAATCCTCAACGTATCACCAATACTCTTCACAGGATGCCAAGCCTATCACAGCAAACTTCACAAGTTGCCAAACCTTCAGTCAACAACAACAGTCTTCACAGAATGCAAAGCCTATCAAGATCAAACCAGAAGCACCTCTCTGTGCAGATATTGATCAAACAGTGAGAACAATGACTTCTCCTTCTAAATTCCTCTCAAGCAAGATCACCACCGTCTTCTTGGAGAATTCTTGGAGCTTCTAACGAATTCAATATGAAATAGAAAAATGAAAATGCCAGATCACAAAAGTCCTGCAGGACCATTCGTGTTTTTTCTATTTATAGCTTTTTGTTTCATCAGATTGATTCATAGTCGAATAGCCTACTAATACAGTCGACTGTATTAAAACAGTTATAACAGACAGTCAACGTAAAGGCTCCTCAGTCAACCAAACCAAGACTCATTTATTACAGTTGACCAGGTCATTCAGTTTTTAACCAACTTTTGAAAATATAGTCGTTAGAGCTTGTAGACTTAACAGAATTTCAAACAGAACAGTGACACAGTCGAATATACATTTCACAACGTCGCCAGATACATGAAAATTACTTTGAAATTCTTTTCAACTCAAAATTTCACACAACATATTTTCACAAAATCTGTACAAAGATTTTAGCATAGTCGAATCCATTAATAGTGTATTCGACTGGACTAGAACTTTGTCACAACAGATATAAGTTCAAAAGGTGCCTGTGATATTTTCTTTCAAAAATGTGTAATGATCAAACACATTTTATCTCACATTTCAATACAAGCATGTTCAACAAATATAACACTCAATCAATCATAGGAACATACAATGTAATTCAATCAAAAACATGTTCAACATATATGACAAACATTACAGAATAAGAACATGTAGTACTGGAACAAATGTACTGTTATTAAGCACTGAGTTGTCATCATCAAAAACCAGTTTGATATAGAGTTTGTGTTGTCAACAATCTCAACATGAACAAGACCATGAGAGTGTGGTTGCAGTCTTGGTGACCATAAGCTTGCTTTCACTTTGCCTTATATCCTTTATCCATCCTTCTACTAAGATAATCAAGTTGGTGTTGCATTTATTGAAGAGCCATCACCAAGTCCAACTTGCTAGACGCACTTCCTTTATGGCTACCTCCATTGGAAGAAGATTGGCTTGAACCTGTAGACATATTTTTTTTTCTAAAAGAAAAAAGCAGGAACAATTCAACAAAAAATGTTAAAAGCAACAACTAAAAGTGACATTAAAACAGCAACAAGGTCAACTCAAACAGCTTCAATAATCTTGGCTCAAAAGCGCACGGTTTTGTAGTGAAATAAAGCAAGATCACTTCACTCACATGCACTCTTCTTTCAAAATAGTAAGGTGTCTCTCAAGTCAGTATTTTAGAGAACCAATTCAAGGCCAAAAGCAAGTGGAAAAAGGTACAACCCAACCTCAACACAATAAAAAATCCAAACCAAGACAGCATACACTTCAAGAGGCCAAAACTGAAGTAAACCGCAAGACAATAGTGGCAAAACAGAACCTATAAAAGAAATCAACTTGGCACCGCAAAAGTGGTAGCAATCTAGAGACTAATAAGAGACAAAACAACAAGGAATTAAGGAGTCAAAACAGTGGCACAATTGAACAAGACAACAGCAAAAAATTGGCACCACTAAGAAGCAAATCACATAAACATTTTATGCATACATGAAGAGTAAGATTTAGCAATGATGGAAATAATTTTGGCAGACTTCAAATCTATATATTCTGTATGTTTTGATGATAAAAGATGCTTTAAATGAATGATCAAACACATTGGAAACATCAATAAAGTCTCGGCCAAAGCTCTCACAAAATCAAACATCTTGGATGATAATTGCAAAAAAAAAAAAAAAATTTGAAGCATGCAAAGGTTATGTCTCGGCCAAGCAGTATTTAAAGATGCAAGTGTGTTTGATTAAAAGGACAATTAGAATTGGTGAATGCCTCTACTGATACATAATATACAACAAAGTTCACACACTTAAATCCTATGGTGACCAACTCAATTCAGCACACAAGCATGGAGATGTAAAAATACTCTAAGCTATGAAATTTTAGAAATGTTTTCTAGAATACTCCTAAAGAGGAACAAACATATGACTCAAAACAAAGCTTACAAGCAAGAAAAGACACATAAAATCCAGCCAAGACAAGGAATATATGCTGGAACATGCAAGCAAAAGGAAAGACAACACCTAATTGTTGAAGACTTCCAAGAGCATTTGTGCTGCTTGTGAAAGAATGTGTGAGTGAAAGCCTAGAGGTTTTGTGTGGATTATATGGCATTAAATAGAGTAATAGTGGCTAAAAAATACCCTATCTTAGTCATTGAGGAGCTACTGGATGAACTCCAAGAAGCGTCCTATTTTTCAAAAGTTGAGTTGAGGCATCAAATGAAGAGTGAAGATAATCCAAAAACAGCTTTTCAGACACATCAAGGGCATTATGAATTTCTTGTGATGCCTTTTGAGCTAACAAATGCCCCAGCCACATTTCAAGACATGATGAATTCAGTATTAAGACCTTTATTGAGGATATTTGTGTTGGTATTTTTTGACGATATACTCGTTTATAACAAGACATGGGAGGAGCACTCACAACACCTAATGCAAGTCTTAAACGTCCTGGCTGAACATAAACTTTTTGCCAACAAAAAGAAATGCGAATTTGGGATAAGACAAGTGAGATATTTGGGGAACAAGATATCGGCAGCAAGGGTGGAGATGGATAAAGAAAAGATTGCAGTTGTTTTGGAATGGCTAGAGCCTAGAAGTATCAAGGAGCTGAGAGGATTCCTTGGGCTGACTGGGTATTCCAGAAGGTTTATTAGAGACTATGGGAAGATAGTTAAACCCCTTACTGATTTTTTGAAGAAGGGGATGTTTAAATGGTCTATAGTAGGAGGAGTGGCTATGCAAAAGCTTAAAGAAGTTGTGACTACAGCTCCAGTACTGGTATTACTAGATTTTAATCAAACCTTTTGCGTAGAGTGTGATGCCTCGGGTACAGGAGTTGGGGCAGTTCTGTCACAGAAAAACAAACCCATAGCCTTCTTTAGTAAGG
This sequence comes from Vigna radiata var. radiata, assembly GCF_000741045.1. NCBI lineage: Eukaryota > Viridiplantae > Streptophyta > Magnoliopsida > Fabales > Fabaceae > Vigna > Vigna radiata. The sequence goes on along the minus strand of NC_028359.1, from coordinate 20,541,109 downwards.
CATTATCTGAGTCCTCTTTGACCAAGTCCCTTTGTGCGAACGAATTGATGTTGCTTGTGCTTGCAATACAACATTGGAGGCCATACTTATTGGGTCAAAAGTTTGTTGTCTTTACAGATCAAAAGAGCTTACGTTATTTATTGGAACAACATATTACCACTTAAAGCAAGCAAAATTGGCTAGCTAAGCTCCTTGGGTATGAATTTGAAATCAAATACAGGATAGGTGCATCCAATCATGTGGCTGATGGGTTATCCAGAAAAGGAGCAGAAGGGGAGGAAACAAACAAGGTGTTATAGATGATATCTAGACCATATTGGTCTTAATTTCAAGAAATCATGGAGGAGTTGAAGAAGGATTAGAGTTTAAATAAGGTGCTAGAGGAAATAAGGGCAGATCCTAATTCTCATCCAGCATACACGTTGGAGCATGGAAGATTGCATTACAAGGGGAGACTTGTCTTGTCAGCAAAATCTCTTTGGATACCTAGATTGTTGGTTGAATTCCACAGTAGTGTCACAAGAGGACATTAAGGGGTTTATAGAACCTGTAGGAGGGTGGCACAATCTCTGCATTGGATGGGAATGAAGAAGACAGTTACAGATTTTGTGGCTACTGATAACAGTTCAAAAATCGTTATTTCGATACTTGAATTTGATGTAAAACACACCCTTTATGACTTAGAATTAGCTTGAAATCATGTATTTTGCATAAGTTAGGAAATAAAACAATCAAATGTGGTTTTCTTGGTTTTATGCTTGGTCTTCTCATGATTTGGCAGGTTTTATCTGGAATTGAATGAAGGAAGTTGAAATAGAGGAGAGTTGGACTCAAGAGAAGGTGAAAAAGTGAACAAATGAAGAAACGCAGCAACCGCTTAGCATTGACCTAGCGCTAAGCGCCAACCATGTGGAAGAAGTCTCTGGCCAACGCCTAAGCATCAACGCTGAAGGAAAATTAAGTGTCGCGCCCACCACTGAGCGGTACCGCCGCGCCAATCCCTTAAGATAGATACGACCAAACGCTTAAGCGTCAGCGCTGAGGGGAACCATGGGTATCGTGCTCACCGCTGAGCGGCGTCGCTAAGCGCTAGTCTTTTGGGCTGGGCCAGTTTCTGTTTTTTTTAATGAACTATAAATAAATTTGTACCACCCTTAGAGGAATCTTTTGGCATAAAGGACGCATAAACACCTTCTTCACCCCTAGGAGGACGATTTTGGATGCGAAAGCTCCGATCTGCAACTTTTAGGGTTTTATCTTTCTCTCTTTTCATTTATTTCATCTAGCGTCACCATGTCCATGGTGAACTAAACTCCATTGTTGTTGGAGAAAACGATGTAATCCTTTGATACTCTCATATATTGAATTAATGCTTTATTCATATGCTTGATTTCATTAATTGTTAGAGTTTTTCCTCTATTATCTTTGTATGCTTTGTTTCAGACATTATTCAATAGCATAATCTTTGATTATATCTATATAGACATGTATGGGTAGATCTAGACATAGGGAAATTCTCTTGGGAACAATATTTCCTAGACATAGGGATAGGAGGACCAATTGCCTTAAGCTTCTGTGCGAATTAATGTAATGCATGATCAATTGCTAGGGACACTAGAAATAGTAAACTAGTGATTAGAAGTAGGCTCTTTTCATCAAGACATTCAGATTAGGGTAAATTAGAAGGTGGCATTAACATTAATGAAAGAGTAGAATTCATAAGATATATGAGAGTGGATTAGGATAAGTCGGAAACCCAACAACATCATGCATCCATATTATTCAATTGTGTTATCTTTTGGTCAATTGATCAATCTCTACATGCATATTTGATTTTCGTCTTTGCATATAAAACCTTATGTTTCGTTTTGTTCAAGTCTTAAATAATCAAGAAAGCATACGAAGGTCTAGGCCAAAGAGTCTCTTGGAAAACGACACTCGGTCTTACCGTTTATATTACTTGATACGATTCGGTACACTTGTCGGAGTCTTAACAAGTTTCTGGCGCTGTTGCCGGGGACTCGTGGTTTAACTATTCTACTAGTGTGATTATTGATTAACTTTGACTTGATTTTTGCTTTTGTTTTTATTTTTTTTATATAAAAGTTCTTTTTATGGTTTTTTTTCTTGTGCATGCAGGATACAATTCGTACTAGAAGCAAGAAAAGTCAGGAACCTCTTCTTGAAGGTTTAAGTGAAACCCGGAGGGATAGGAGGGTTCAAACTTCTAGAGAATTATTCCCTCCTCCGGAGATATTGTTGCAACCCTCACTAGAAGCATCAAACCAGAGCATAGAAGAGATGGCTGAGGAGGTGATGAACGTTGAAAAACAGTTATTTTCATATGTCAATTTGGACCGAATTACGCCCTTTACTACTTGGAATGAGCCTAGAATCAAGCAAAACTCAATAAATGAGTCTGTAGAGAGTCAAAAGTTGTTTTTAGCGATATTATGCTTGTTTTGCATTGTTTTATAGCTATTTTGAGAAAGGGAAGAATGGAGTTGAAGATACAGGTCATAGACTCAAGAAAAGAGGAGAAAAATGAAGATTTGAAGAGTCGACGCACCGCCCGGCGGCACACTTAAACCGTCAGGCGGTCCAGCGCGAGGAGTAGGCATGGCGATTGACGCTGAGCGGTTTCGAGGGAAACCGTCGGGCGGCACCTTACACCTTCGGGCGGTTTTGAGGCTTTTGCCAAACCGCCGGGCAGCACACTTATACCGCCGGGTGGTGGTCCGTTGGGCCTGGGCCTGTTTTCTGATGCGCTCCTCACCTATAAATACCCCTATTTCGAGTTCAGAGTGATTCTTTTGACAGGGGAGAACGGCCAGACCTAATTTTGCTCTCTAGAGAGGATCTCTTGGATGCTTAGGCTCCTTTTCATCTTTTCTAGGGTTTGCTTTTCCATTCTTCTTCCATTTTTCATCTAGTTTCACCATGTCT
>NC_028359.1:20525753-20537868 GCF_000741045.1 Vigna radiata var. radiata | reverse complement strand
TACCACCTAGGGATAGGGGTAGGACGATCAATTGCTTTTAACTTCCGTTTATAATGTTGTATTAATTGCTAGGGGAGGCTAGGGATAGCAAGCCAGTAGTTAATATTAGGCTCTTGTCTCTTGTCGCCGAGGGATCGGGTTAAGGGTAGGCTAAGAAAGTTACATAACAATTAATCAATCAAACTAATATTCAAGAGGAGTAGATAAGAGAGGGCGGATTAGATGAAATTGTAAACCCCCAACAACATCCATTCATCCATTGTTTTCNTTTGTCAATTGAATCAACTTTATTTTGCATGTTANTATTTTTGTTCTCAAATCCAATTTATTAATTTTTATTTTCAAGTCTTATTATTTTAATTCACGTGAACGAGAAAGCCTTTCGAGTCTCTTGGGAAAACGATACTTGGTCTTACCATTTATATTACTTGTACGATTTGGTACACTTGCCAATTTGTCAACAGGAGGAAGCTCCTAGGAGACGTACTCTGGCGGATGCTACCAATGTGGTTGGCCCTCGACATTTTAATAGCATTGCAAGGTCGAGGGTCAATGCACTGAGTATGGAGGTGAAACCGACGTTGATTCACTTTGTGCAAAGCAACCAATTGAGTGGGCTGTCAACTGAAAGTCGATATGATCATCTCACCACATTCAATGAGATTTGCAATACGGTGAAGATTAATGGTGTGCCGGATGAAGCTATTAAACTTAGCTTGTTTCCTTTCTCATTGGGAGGCAATGCTAAACTGTGGTTGAATTCTTTTCCAGAAGATAGCTTTACAACATGGGAGGCTGTGGTGTCTAAATTCTTGAGCAAATATTTTCCACAGTCGAAAATCAACAAAGGTAAACTAGAGATTTCTTCTTTCAGGCAAGGCATGGAGGAAACCCTAGGCCAGGCGTGGGATAGATATAAAAGCTTGCTGAGAAAGACGCTTGTGCATGGTTTTTTATGATAGAGTTGTAGTCCTTACATTCCTTGGAGGTCTTGGTACTCAAACGAAGATTATGCTAGATGCCTCAGCTGGAGGTAACATTAAGAAAAAGACTGTGGAGGAAGCCTCTGAGTTGATAGAAAGCATGGCAGCTAATGATAATGAAACTCAGAGTGAAAGGGGCGCGCTGCTTCAACAAAAGGGAGTTCTTCAATTGCCTACTCGAGATGCTTTGCTTGCACAGAATAAGCTGGTAACTCAACAATTGGAGAATCTGACAAGGACTCTTGCTCAAATACCTAAAGAGCTGAAAAATATTTTACAGGTGCAACAGCAACTTTGTGATCGTTGTGGTGATGACCATATCAATGGTCAATGTGCTTTTCCAGAGGAGGCCCAAGAAGAAGTCAACTACATGGGCAATCAATTTCAATACCCCCCAAGGTAATTAGAACCTCCCCCAAGCATGGGTCAAGGTCAAACAGGACAATCTGGACAAGTAGGAGGTCAATTCAACAGACCACAACAATAACCACAACCATTATGGCAACAAGTATCTGGCTTAAATGACAGGACTAGGAGGTTGGAGGATATGTTCAAGAAGTTTATGTTGAAGTATGACTCCACCAATAAAAGTAATGAGGCTAGTTTCATACATCTGGAGATGCAGATTAGCCGATTGGCTAAAAAGCTTGAGGATAAAGCAGAAAATCAATTTGGGGCTAATACTGAGGTTAACCCTAAAGAAGATTGTAAGGCCATAGTGAGTGTTGTTAAGGCAAGAATGGAAGAGAAAAAGGATAGTGTCGAGCTAGTAAGGAAAGAGGAAAAAGAAGAGAAAGTATATGAGGGGGGATTAGAAAAAGAAAAAGAGAAGAGGGGAGAGAAAAAAATTGAAAAAGATAAAAAAAAAATAGAAAGAGATGAGAGAATTCTTCCTTATCCTAAAGGGCGTGAAAGAATAGAGAGAAGATGTGATCGATTTAGAGAAATCTTCAATCAATTGGAGATTACTATACTGTTGACTGAAGCACTTCAACAAATTCCTATTTATGCTAGGCGGATTAAGCATTACCTTGGTGAAAAGATAGATTTTGATGAGGAAGCTAATGATGAACAGTGAAGTTGTAGTGACTTAGTGAAGAAAGCAAGTCCTCCTAAAGTGAAAGATCTAGGAGGTTTCACAGTTCCTTGTACCATTAAAGGTGTGAAGATAGGGAAAGCCCTACTTGATTTAGGGTCAAGCATTAACACGATGCCCCTATCTATGTTGAAAAAGATTGGTAGTCTCCAATTGAAGGCAACAAAGGTATCTTTAATAATGGCAGATGGAGATGTTGTGATGCACATAGGACAGCTCAAATTTCTGGTTGACTTCTTGGTCATCGAGATGAAGGAGGATGACAAGATCCCAATCATTCTTGGAAGGCCTTTCATAAAAGCGGCTAAAGTAGTCATCAATGTAGATGACATGTTGATTATGATTAAAAACCAAGAAGAGGAGGTCATCTATGATGTTTTTAAAGATAAGCAGATTCAAGTTAAGAAGATAGGTCACAAAGCTACAAGGAAGGTTGCACTAGTGGCTAAACCTAAATCTGTAAAGCCAGTCAACAAATGTAAAAATTGTGTTTGAATGTAGGTTAAGGAAGAAGAGAAAGTTGACAAAGGAGGCACGATTCACTTTGACTTGGAAGATGCACACTTCAAGCTTGGTACTCCTATGAGATTAAAGAAAAAGCTTTGGGTTGTGAAAGCTTTCAAAGGGAATGGAGTGAGAGAGATTGATGCTCCATATTCTAGAAGAGTTCAGACGGTGGATCGGAAGCAGTTGATGAGTTAGTGTGATGAAAATAGCAAAGACACCAACATGAAAGATGGAACGTGAGCTTATTGGGTCAAGCTAGTGACGTTAAAGAAACGCTTGCTGGGAAGCACCCTAGTGACCTAAAACCATTGTTTTATTTTATTAATTTGGTTATGTGTTAACACCCTTGCAAGTGTACCAGATCGTATCAAGTAATAAATAGACAGTAAGTCCAGATATTGTTTCCCAAGGGACTCTTGGCCTAGACGTTCATGTGAATAGATTTTATAAGACTTGAATGAAAATTTAATTTTAAGTTCGTAATGCAAAGACTTAAATTAAACATGCAAAAGCAAAAGCTGAATCAATTCACAAATAAAGATATGAATGAATGGAGTTGTTGGGGTTTATGGTTTCATCCTTATCCACTCTCTTATACCTACTCTTCTTATTAAATTCGACTTTATTATCAATGTTCATGCAACTTTCTAATTTACTCTAAACCTGATCTCTCGGCGAAAATAGCCTATTACCATAATTACTAGTTTACTATCTCTAGTCTCCCTAGTAATTACTAATGCATTAACGACAGAAGCTTAAAGCAATTGACCGTCCTATTCCTATCTCTAGGCAATATTTCATAATCAAGAGAATTCTTCTCAGTTCTAGATTTCCCCGTACGTCTCCGTATCGACAAAATCAAAGATCATGACACTGAATGAGTTAAACAATGCAAGCTTTAAAGTACAGAGAAGAAAACCCAAACTATTGATAATACAAGTATATGAATAAAATAAGAATTTCGATATAAGAGAGTTTCAAAAGGATTACATCGTTCCCCAACAACAAAGGGTTTGGTTCACCATTGAATATGTATAAGAATGTTGTTCAAGCATGTAAATTTTAGGGCTTTTGATGTTTATGCATAATTAGTTGAAATAGACAATGTTTGGACCAGTTAAATTGTATGATTGAGGTCTGGAATTGATAAATTTGCATGTCGGTGGAGAATAGAGTTACTTAGGGACACTTTTGCATAATTGTACCTGATACTACTGAGCGGTATGCAACGTTGAGCGCTACTACAGTTTGTGGTTCTGTTCATTTTATGATTACAGGTGACGCTAAGGGGTCTGTTTTGCCCTGAGCGCTGATTGGCACTATGTTTGGACGTGGTTTGGTGTTTTGCTAACCCTTAATGGTTTTTCCTTTGGTCTTGGTAATTGTGTTTGATGCAGGAATGGCTTCATCATCTGGAAAAAGAATTAAGACCATGGAAAACAAGAGGAAGGAACCAAAGTGGTTTTATTCTAATAAATTCCTCTCTAGAAGACATGAGCAACACTATTGCCTTGTTCAAAATAGGAGAATTTTGATGGAAAGGAAGGTGGTGTGGTTACCAAACTTGGTGCCATAGTTTGGTGAGCAGATGGAAAGCAGGAATTGGGAGAAGTTGGCTACCTACCCTTCATCAGTTAACATTGCAGTGGTGAAGGAATTTTACACAAATGCAAAGCCTTTGGGCAACCCTCCATCAGAACAGTATATCAGTTATGCTAGGGGACGACTTATTAGGTATGAACCTGAATCCATCAATAGGTTCTTAGAGATCGAGTGGGCTGGAGAGTAGTGCTAGTTTGCATTGAACATGGATGAGGGTGTTAATGTGGATGACATATAGAGAGTACTTTGTGTGCCTGGAGGGCGATTTTACAGGAACAATAGTGGAGTAGCTGTGCAAATTAAGAGGGCTAATCTGACACCTCTTGCACAGTACTGGATGGCATTCTCACATGCCAATGTTCAACCAAGCTCACATGTATCAGATATAACCTTTGCCAGGGCCATGCTCCTGTATTGTGTGCTTAGAGGACTAAATGTGAACATTGGCCAGATAATTGCAAATAAGATTAGGAGTTGTGTCGTCACTACAAATAATAGGGCACCTTTGGGACATCCTTCTCTTATCACACACCTATGTCAGCAAGCTGGAGTCGATACTTCTATTCCATCACTAGAGAGGCCAAGAAAGGCTATTGATGAAGCCTATTATAGGCAATACTATGGAGGAGAGGAAGCGGCCCAGCCAGGACCTCAGAGACGTCCTAAGAGGAGAGTTGTACCACCACAGGCTCAGGGACCAACTCATGATGTAGAGCCCTTTCAGATGAGGGATATGTACATGTCTCTTATGGAGTCTAGATTGGAGACTATTCATAGAGGACAGGTTGCTACTGCCGAGATGATCATAGGCATTTACGACATGCCTCCTGCACATAGGTGGACCATGGATGAATTTAACAATGTGGTGGCTTGGCCAAAGTAGATCAATGGCAGTGGATCTAGAGCAGTTGATGCTCTAGAGATGGAGGATGATGATGATGATGACATTTTTTAGGATGTTGAGGAGGACTTTGATGATAATATGGGTTAAGGAACAGATATGGCATCTACTGATGGGTGCCAACTACATTAGAACAAGATTTTTCTTTATCTTTTTGCTTTGTAATTTGAACTTATATTTGCTTCAGTTTAGTAGTGTAGGGTTAATGTACTTGGTCTGACATTGTATCTGATAATGGTTTGATTGATATTGTTTCATGATGAGGGTTGCTTAATGATGCCTGATATTGATTGATGTTAAGATTGCATTGTATGTTGATATACAGGTAGTGATTCACAAGCTTTGTGAACAGATGCATGATATGATTATCATTGTGGTTATGATGCTAAGCAGGGTAATTATTTGGAATGTATGGAATTACGATTGAGCTTATGAGTGAGGTTTTTGAACTTCAGAGATTTTGATTGAATGATCACTATTTACTTGAAAGCATGAATGGTTTTGTCCAGGTTTCTATGATTGGTTGAATTGCATGTATTTGTCATATGGTCAAGGCCGTTTTTGAACAAGCCCTTTCTTAAGCCAGTGTAAAATTTCCGTCCGATGAAAAGAACCATGTGTTCTACCCTTTTTGAACCTAAGCCTTAAACAGGATGTGAAAACCCTTTTGAAAAATTTTTACCTAAAGTTAAGTTGAGAATTATTGTGTGGTATTGATTAAAGGTTCAAGTTTGGGGTTGTTGGGAAAATATGAAAAAGATAGAAAAGATAGAATGAAAAGAAAAGTTGAATGCAAAGAAAAAGGGAAAAGTTGGGAATGAGTGAGATTGGTTGTTTAAAGAGATTTTGTGCTTGAATGATAAAATTTTTGAATAACTCTCTTAACTCAAGGATTTTATGATCTAGAAAAACCAATTTTTCTTGTTAGCCCAACCACATTATAAGCCTTGAAAAATTCCTTGTGATGACATATGTGTCTGATGATAATTGATTGTGGTAAATGAAAGGCAATTTTGTTTTATGTGCCATGTGGATAGTAGAGGGAAGGAGTGACCTCTTGAAACATTCATGAGTGAAACACCTTTTCTGGTGAGGAATGATTCCATAAACCTATGATTTTATCTGTGCTTAGCTCATTGATCATTCATGAGAATAACATCTGTTTAATATTATAACATTGTGTGAACACCATGATAAGCATTGAAAATAAAGGCATGTGTTCATCTTGACTGAATTTTATTGATCAGTAAATTTGAGTGATTGCTTGTCTTGAAAGAGAAAAGGTTTTTAGCACAAGGCCTACGCGAACGGTTGCATGTGTGCTTTAACCTTTTAAAACATATTTGTATTATTTTTAGAAGAAAAGGAGAAAAGGTTTTTAGCATAAGGCCTACGCGAACGGTCGCACATGCGCTTTAACCTTTAAAACATTTTTGGATATATTTTCTTTTATAAGAGAAGAGAAGGTCTGAGCACGAGGACGATGCGATCGATCACACACATGCTTAAACCTTTCAAACATTTTTTTGATATTTTTCTTTTTAGAGAAAAGAAAAGGTATCAACACGAGGACGATGCGGGCGATCATACACACGCTTAAACCTTTAAAACATTTTTTTGATATTTTTCTTTTTAGAGAAAAGAAAAGGTCTCAGCACGAGAACGATGCGGGCGATCACACACACGCTTAAACCTTTAAAACATTTTTTGATAATTTATAAAAGAAGGAAAGGTCTTAGCACGAGGACGATGTGAGCGATCACACATGTGCTCAAACCTTTAAAACACATTTCTTTATTGTTTTTAATATTTACATAAAAGTAGATAAAATAAAATAAATAAGTAAATAACTAAATGAAAATAAAAAGTAGAAATAAAATAAACTAAAAAGTTAAATGATAAGATAAAATAAAAAAAAAACAAAATAATAAATAAAAGATATGGAGTGCTTAACTAAAAAGAGGGGTGCCTAAATCATTCTTCCCTTTAAAAAACGAATTGGGCCTAAGCCCAAGGGGAAAGGGGGTGTGAATATGAAACAGGGGTTGCAAACCAATTTTAGTTTTTATAACATATTGGGCCTAAGCCCAATCGGAAAGGAGTGCGGCTTAGCAGAAGCAGGGGTGCAGAAGAGAAGTTTTCTAGGTCAAATGGGCTTAAGCCCCAAGGAGATGTGGTGCGACTTAGCAGAAACAGGGGTGGTGAAAAAAGGTTTATTATTTTTGGTTGTTGTTGGGTTTGGCCCAGCGGCCTAGGCGTCCCATCCCAAGTTCAGAAACCCCACAGGGGTTCTCATTTTCCTTTCTCATTTTTCAATCACTGCCTCAGAGACTCAAGGTTTCTCCCTCCAAACGAATTAGCCTAGGGTTTGGGTCGCCTCCCCTGAACATCGTCGGCCACTTCCCTCCGAGAGCCATTGCGCCATCTGACCAGCCACCGCGCCACTAGAGCAAACGCTGGCCTCTCACGCACTCACTTCGCCCTAACCTTCATGCGTCACCGCCACCGAAACGCCAACCTACCGGACCACCCACCGTGACAGAGCCCCTACTCCGTCCAAGGCGCCATCGATGACCAAACCACCAAAGTTGCCGCCAGCCTAGACGTGAAATCCCTCTTTTCCCTTCCTCGCGCGAGAACAAGGAAGCGTCGTGCTTCTTTCCTTCAACCGACCACCACCGCGAGCCACCGCCGTCACGAGCCGTTGTCATTGAAACAACAACCCTTCGACGAACCACCATTGGGCAACCACTATGCCTCCGAAAGTCAACGCAAACTCCAGTCGCCGCAGCCACAACAATCACCACGCGAATATCCTCTTTTCTTCTCAATTACACTTTATTCTACCACACACACTTATTCTAATTTAGGTTTGAATCTCACCTTGATGATATTTTACGTGTTCTTGTTGTTTTCCTTGTTTGGGCGTTTGTAGGTTGCAGGCCATGAATAACTTGGTTTCAAGAAGGATTTGGCATAGGGTGTTTTTGTTGTATTTCTTAGTTTTTTATTGCTTTACAGCTTTGTAATGCGTTTTCTAGGCATTTCTGGATGTAAGTAAAGAGGGTATTGGGGTCTTGCTGTTGGGGATACATGCCTCTAGACATGGGGAAATTCTCTTGGGAGCAATATTGCCTAGACATAGAGATAGGAGGACCAATTGCCTTAAGCTTTTGTGCGAATTAATGTAATACATGATCAATTGTTAGGAAGACTAGACATAGTAAACTAGTGATTAGGAGTAGGCTCTTTTCATCAAGACATTGAGATTAGGGTAAATTAGAAAGTGACATTAACATTAATGAAAGAGTAAAATTCATAAGATATATTAGAGTGGATTAGGATAAGTCGAAAACCCCAACAACATCATTCATCCATATTATTCAACTGTGTTATCTTTTGGTCAATTGATCAATCTCTACATGCATATTTGATTTTCTTCTTTGCATATAAAACCTTAAATTTTGTTTTGTTCAAGTCTTAAATTATCAAGAAATCATACGAAAGTCTAGACCAAAGAGTCTCTTGGGAAACGATACTCGGTCTTACCGTTTATATTACTTGATACGATTCGGTACACTTGCCGGAGTTTTAACAACTGCATGTCTAATATGTCAACAACACAAATACTTGGTAGCCTCTCCCCAAGGATTGTTGCAGCCTTTACCTATACCCAAAGCGACATGGGAGGAGATTAGCATGGATTTTATAGTAAAATTACCCAAATCTCATGGGTTAGACACTATACTAGTGGTGGTGGACAATATCAGCAAATATGGGCATTTTATCCCAATTAAACACCCTTATACAACCAGAACAATAGCTTAAGTGTTTGTGAAGGGAGTGATTAGACTTCATGGGATACTGATGAAGGTTGAAAAACAGATATTTTCATATGTCAATTTGGACCGAATTACGCCCTTTACTACTTGGAATGAGCCTAGACTCAAGTAAAACTCAATAAATGAGTTTGTAGAGAGTCAAAAGCTGTTTTTAGCGATATTATGCTTGTTTTGCATTGTTTTGTAACTATTTTGAGAAAATGAAGAATGGAGTTGAAGATACAAGTCGTAGACTCAAGAAAAGAGGAGAAAAATGAAGATTTAAAGAGTCGACGCACCGCCGGGCAGCCCAGGGCGAGGAGTAGGCATGCCGATTGGCGCTGGGCGATTCTGAGGGAAACCGCCGGGCGGTGACGATTGCTGTCGGGCGGTTCTGAGGCTTTTGCCAAACTGTCGGGCGGTTGTCCATTGGGCCTGGGCCTGTTTTCTTATGCGCTCCTCACCTATAAATACCCTTATTGCGAGTTCAGAGTCATTCTTTTGACAGGGGAGAACGGCCAGACCTAATTTTGCTATCTAGAGAGGATCTCTTGGATGCTTAGGCTCCTTTTCATCTTTTCTAGGGTTTGCTTTTCCATTCTTCTTCCATTTTTCATCTAGTTTCACCATGTCTATGGTGAACTAAACCCTATTGTTGTTGGGGGAAACAATGTAATCTTTTGACAGTCTCTTTTATTGAAACTCTTCATTATTTATATGGTCTCCATATGTTTTGATTGATAATTGTTGGGTTCGAGTCTCTTGGGAAAACAATACTTGGTCTTACCATTTATATTACTTGTACGATTTGGTACACTTGCCAATTTGTTAACAAGTTTTATTTTGCGCCGTTGCCGGGGACTCGAGGTTTATTTTTCTAGTAGTGTAAATTATTTGAATTTGACTTGATTTTATGTTTATTTTTATTCTTGTTATAGTAAATGTTTTCTAGGGTTTTGTGCCTAACAATTGCATAATGCAGTTTAAACAAGAATTTGATTATATGGGCACTTAATTCCACCAAAATGATTTCAACCACTGGTGGGAACCTCATTCAAACATATATCAAAACCAATTGGGGCAACATTCCTCTTCGTGAAAAGAAACGTTGGGGGAAGCCAAAGAACGTTTACGGCAGGAACTATTCTCTGTGCCAAAAGAAACGTTGGGGGAAGTCCAACAATTCTTGCGGCAGAACTTATTCTCTGTACCAAAAGAAACGTTGGGGGAAGCCCAACAACGTTTACAACAAAAACAATTTCCTGTACACAAAGAAACATTGGGGGAAGCTAAAGAACGTTTATTGCAGGAACAACACTCTCATGTCTTGAAATCTCTGGGCATCATTAGGGTTAATACTGAAGTTAACCCTAAAGAAGAATGTCAAGCCACTATCTTTACAAATGATCAGGTTGTCAAGGAGGAAAAGAGAGAAGAAGAAATGCTAGAGATATATGAAGAAGAACCAAAAATAGAAAAAGTTGTTGTTGCGNAAAAAATAGAGGAGATAGAAACAGAAAAGTTGAATGAGAGTGAGAAGAACGATGAGAAAGGAAAACCCGTGGTTGAAAGAAAAGAAAAAAAGAAAAAAAAAAGTTAAAATAAAGAAAGAAAAGAAAAAGAAAAAGAGAAGGTTAAGGAAGGAGAAAATTAAGAAAAAGAGGAAGAGAGGAAAGAAAAAAAGGTCATGTGAAAAACTCCTTCCTCATAAAAAGAAAAATCATAGGAAGGAAAACAGGTTCAAGTACTTCAAGGAGATCTTCGAGAAGTTGGAGATCAATGCTCCTATGATTGATGAATAGAAACATGTGCTTGGCATGATCAACTTTTTGAAGAGCTTTAGCATAAAGAAGAAGAAGAAAATACCAAGCACGAAGAAGTTTAACACCTACTGATGGGTTTTTGTGAAGACTTTCCCAATTGTTGTATCATAGTTTGAACTTATGCGTTTGTTTTCTGTTTTACAAATTATGTCTTTTACATTTTGTGTGTGCACATGCATTTGAGTGAGGAAAATCTTGAGATTGAAAAATTTAGGGCAAAGATCAGGAGTCACCAAGAGAAATCACAAAGAGGCAAGCAAGAAAAGTGGTAAGGAAAATTACCACCCACCGGGCGATGGCGGCGAAAAATAGAACCCAAGCTCTTTAAAAGCTGGGTATTTTCAAGATTTCTTCACTTTTCTTTGCCCCTTTGAGTTTCGCCTGGCGGTCTCCCTACACTTTGCTCAAGATTTGCACTTCCAAGAAGGTTTTTAAGAGATTTCTTTACACTTTCTAAACACCCACCCACAAAAAGTTTAGTTCTTGCTCATATTTGGGGGGTTTTCTTGGTGGGAATGTGCATTTAGAGTCTTCCATCATCAATTGAAGGATTTGTTGCTAGCATTCATATCTCCACTCAAGTAAGTTGTGAAATTTCATTTGTTAGTTCTTANTTTTGAAATTCTTGATGAACATGCTTAGGAGTTTGGTAACTTAGGGTTTTGAGATTCTTTGCATGGATTGTTGAATTGGGAACTGTTATGGACCGTTTAAATTGTTTGAAATTGGTTGGCATGGTAGGAATTAGCATTTGAGTGGAGATTAGGTGAAAAATTTTTTAAAACCCCTCTCACCGCCAGGCGGTATGCCTTTGCTGTCGGGCGGTATTCAAACTAGTGCATACCGTCGGGCGGTATTCAAACTAGTGCATACCGCCGGGTGGTATTCAAACTAGTGCATACCGCCGGGCGGTAAGCCTCTATATCGCCGGGCGGTAAGCCTCTGTACCGCCGGGCGGTAATCCTCTGTACCGTCGGGCGGTAATCCTCTGTACCGTCGGGCGGTAATCCTCTGTACCGCTGGGCGGTAATCCTCTGTACCGCCGGGATTAGGCATGGCGATTGGCGCTGGGCGGTTCTGAGGGAAACCGTCGGGCGGTGACGATTGTCGTCAGGCGGTTCTGAGGCTTTTGCCAAACCGCCGAGCGGCATGCTTAAACCGCCGAGCGGTGTTCCGTTGGGCCTGGGCCTGTTTTCTGATGCGCTCCTCACCTATAAATACCCCTATTGCGAGTTCATAGTCATTCTTTTGACAGGGGAGAACGGCCAGACCTAATTTTGCTGTCTGGAGAGGATTTCTTGGATGCTTAGGCTCCTTTTCATCTTTTCTAGGGTTTGCTTTTCCATTCTTCTTCCATTTTTCATCTAGTTTCACCATGTCTA
>NC_028359.1:20520566-20525018 GCF_000741045.1 Vigna radiata var. radiata | reverse complement strand
AAGCCTTTCGAGTCTCTTGGGAAAACGATACTTGGTCTTACCATTTATATTACTTGTACGATTTGGTACACTTGCCAATTTGTTAACAGATACCTATGACCATTGTCAATGATCGAGATTCCACATTCTTGAGTGCATTTTGGAAGGATATTTTCCGCTTGCAGGGTACACAGCTGAAAATGAAAACGACTTATCATCCAGAGATGGATTGGTAAACTGAAGTTCAGAATAGGGTGCTGGGAACTTACTTGCGTTGTTTTAGTTCTGAACAACCCAAGATTTGGAGTCTAGTGTTACCTTGGGTGGAATATTCGTACAACACTAGTTACCAAGGAGCATCCAAATGCACACCTTTTGAAACTGTGTATGGAAGACCCCCTCCCACTCTCACATGTTTCATTCCTAGAGAAACAGTGCTGGAAGCAGTTACACAAGACCTACAAACCCATGATGAGGTTTTGACATAACTGAGATATCATCTGGCTTGAGCTCAAGACCAGATGACACAGTATGCCAACAGGAAGAGGATGGAAACCAAGATCCGGGAAGGAGATTGGGTATTCCTTAAAATCAAGCCTCATAGATAGATATTTATGCCCACAAGGCTACACCCAAAGCTTTCAACAAGGTATTATGGACCATTCTTTGTGGAGAAACAAATAGGACTTGTTGCTTTTCGCTTCAGTTACTAGAAACATCAAGAATACACCCTATATTCCATGTTTCTCAATTGAAGCTAGCTATAGGAGACCATTCAGTGGAAGGAACTCTACCAACTAAACTGCAGGATAACAGACCCATGTACACCCCTCTGAAAGTGTTACAGCACAGGAACCAGCAGCAACAAGGGGAGGAGATACCCCAAGTCTTGATATAATGGCAAGAGGGTGGTTTAGATGGTGCTACTTGGGAAGAGGAACATTACATCAGACAGTAGTTCCCTGACTTCAACCTTGAGGACAAGGTTGATCTTGGGAAGGAGGGTAATGTTAAACAATTAAAAGTATATGTGAGGAGGAATAAAAGGAAAGAAAGTTAAAGGCAGGAAGAGGGGTTAGTCAGGAGAGAGACCAGTCTGTTAGAGGAGAGCGAGGGTATAAATAAACAAATAGAATAGATGGAGGGGATACCAGATATTATTTTGGGATTTAGACTGGACCTCTTGGCTAGTGGAGGAAGGGAGACTTCCTTGGAGGAGAGATTGATACCTGTAATTTTTCTTTCTACACATTACCGAGAAAATAAAAATACAAATACATACATGTTTCTTTTATACTGTTAAGTGTGTGTGAGCATAGAGCTATTGTTCGGTTCTTTGAATAAAGAAACCTAACAACTTGTATTAGGAATTCTCGTTTGATCATTTTTCTCTTGAACAGGTGCCATATTAGATAACACTAATAAGTGTGGATGACCACGAGGTGATGAAAATAGTAGATTTCTTGATGTGGCAACCCTCAACTTCCTCTCCTGCTCTACTGCCTCAAACAATTCCTGACTGTCACAAAATGCATATATACAAGTTTAATAATACAGTCAACAAAAGAATGATATCACAAATCCTCCAAGCAAATGATCAAGAATTAAAATGGGGAGTAATAATACTAAATGAAGTGTATAATAATAAAAAACTATAATTGACCATAAATTAAAATGTATTTCATAATTAAATATAGGTTAAAACCATTTAGGCGTCCCTATTTTCGTAAGGTATTCCCAATTTGGTCCCCTTCTTTTAAACCTTCCCAATTGAGTCCTTATAAGTGTTAATTTGAAACAAATTAGTCCNTGCCGTTAAAAATTGTTAACGGTGTTGAAATTGTGCAGAGGTGAGTAGATGACGTGGTTAAAATTCTCCTTTTGAAGTGTTAAAATTGTGCAGAGGTGTTAAAATTGTGCAGAGGAGAATGGGAAAAATTTGAACACCTCTGCATTTTAAAACCTCAAAAGGAGAATTTTAAGCACGTCATCTACCCACCTCTGCACAATTTTAACATCGCTAACGGTTTTTAACGGCAGTGGCTAATTTGTTTGAAATTAGCACTTATAAGGACTCAATTGGGAAGGTTTAGAAGAAGGGGACCAAATTGGGAATACCTTACCAAAATAGGGACGCCTAAATGGTTTTAACCTTAAATATATTAGCATTTGTAAGTACTTACTCCTTTTAACACTTGAAAAAAATATTTGTTTTATGTTCGTACTACAACTGTAAAACCATCATTTTCCATCAGTGAAGGAATTATTGTCGTTTACTAGTTGGGTCTATTATTAATGGTCATCTCAATTTTATCTCCATCTAATTCGTCATAATTACTCACTGAACTATTCATGGAAAAAAATGCTATCAAATCTCAACCATAAGTAGTTGTCATCAACCATGCTTAGGAGACTTTATGCACTTCAATATCTTTTAACAGAGTACTATATTATTAGTTAATCTATGTTCTACTAATTTTAAAAAAAAAATACGTATTGATTTATCAGGTAACAAGGTTAGTATAAACTAATTAGCATACCAAGTTGTTTTTAACTAATGGAATTTAAATCAGATTTTAATTAGCATACCAAGTTTTCTAACTAATTAGCATACCAGACTTTTGTGTCAGCTTATCAAATTAATTTTTTCAGCAATACAACAAAGCACACTAAAAATTCAGCGTCAATGTCCAATGTAACATGCAACTAATTGAGACAAAAACTTTAGAAAAAAAAATAAAGCAAGATACAATCAATTTACCTCGTGAAAGTGCCTTCGCGCACCTACTTTTCGGGGAAAAAGTGCCCAATCTACATAGCATTAAAAGAAGAGTTATGCTATTATCGATTCCTATCTAACAAAGAAAACTAAACAAAGAATTAAGAGAAAAAGTGTAAAACATTGTTGTTTCGGTACAAAATTTTAGGGACCGAGACGCTAACCTGGATGACGTGACTTTACTGTTTTCTTAGATTTGGATTGACTGGATCGCTCGCTTTTCTTGGATCTTGACCACTCGCTCTCCTTCATCCTTGACCGCTCGGTGATATTCAAGCTTTGACCGGAGGGGGAGGTACCTGCAATGGCACTTTGACACCCAAGTTAGGCATGTTATGATGAAAGAACCTCGGTTCTTAATAGAAGGATTCAGTATGAGAGAGCAAGGTCTCCGTATGATTGTAGTATGAGTGGAGTGTATGAGAAGCGTGTGTTAAGCGTGATTAGAACGTACCTGGTTGACGACCCTGGCTTTCTATTTATAGACCTTGAACTGATATAAGATAAACCCAATAAAATATAAACAGAATGAAATATAAACAAACATACTTGCTTATTTATAAACAGCTTTATCAATATCAAATATTATTTTATTTTCAATTAATATCTTTAATAAGATATCTTTGATTTTGGTGGACTACAAGCCCAATAATAAGAGTTGGCCCAATTATGGCCCTGCATAGTCATGATGTCATACATAACTGATCGGTTATTCTTCGTAATCGCTCGTCCCAGATATCATGTCGTACATCATCTCCCCCAAGTCCGAGTTAAGCGTTAGGCTTTAGCCGTGGTTGACTATAGGACTTATGAGTTTAAGGGAGGTTTTACTTGTTGTGTTTGGAGAGTGTGCTTCTAGTAGTTGCTCACTTGTATAACTGGAGGCGTCCGGATGCTGATTTATCTTTCAAATCGTTGTTGCTTTGATTCTGGATGACTTTGTACAATGCACTTTATGCTTGTTGCGACATTTTGCTAAATATTTGATGGTATGCGTGTGTATGTTGTTGCTTTAAAAGGACAAGTTAAAACATTAACGTAATATCAATGATTAATAGAACTTACTTGTATCATTTACATGGACGATCATTGTCATTCGATATGAGTTAGATATTGACTTATTTGTAAGCTTTTCTGCCATTGGGCATTTGGAGTGATTTCTTCAAGATCATATTTGCATGTCTGGATAGTCGTCTGCGAACGCTTTTTTATGCTTGAGTGCTCGGATAATTCCCGTCAGCATTTGATAATTAGGTGTCTGAATTGTTGGTAAATCCGTCGACGCTTTTATAATTGGGCGTCCGGATGGGATCTGACAATGCTAGGGGTAGTACCCCTTTTTTATAAGTGGGGCGTCCGGGTGGTATCCGACAACGCTAGGGCTAACACCCCTTTTTCATAAGTGGGACGTCCGGATGGTGTCCGACAACGCTAGGGTAGCACCCCTTTTTCATAATTGGGGCGTCCAGATGGTATCCGACAACGCTAGGGTTAGCACCCCTTTTTCATAAGTGGGGCGTCCGGATGGTATCCGACAACGCTAGGGATAGCACCCCTTTTTCATAAGTGGGGCGTCTGGATGGTATCCGACAACGCTAGGGGTAGCACTCCTTTTTCATAAGAGGGGCATCCGGATAGTGTCCGACAACGCTAGGGGTAGCACCCCTTTTTCATAAGTGGGGCGTCCGGATGGT